>NW_024882606.1:0-239197 GCF_019059575.1 Amphibalanus amphitrite | reverse complement strand
TAGAGATAGAGAAAGAGGAGAGAGAGAGGGGGAAAGAGAGAAGACTAGAGATAGAGAAAGGGAGGGAGGGAGAGGAAGAGAGAGAGAGAGAGAGAGAAGAGAGAGAGAGAGAGAGAGAGAGAGAGAGGGAGGGAGAGAGAGAGAGAGTATAGTTTTTACTTATAAATTTAATCCGAACCTTTGAATGGAAGGATTTACAAGGACAGAGCTTGTTGCGAGCAAAGCGAAGCGAAGCTTGTTGCGTCGACCCTGCTCTCTACCTTCCGATCGCGTAATTTCGGTTTTATGGCAGAATTTGGAGTCAAAAGCATAACGTGCGCACATAACCGCGCACGGCCGGTCCCCTCACTGACTTCGCCTGGCTATATGTTCGATTTCGTTGCTCACAGACATGTTAGCAATATTCCTTCGGCACAGTTTATTCGCGACTAATGAATGTGAAAAACGGTTCTACAAGGCTTCTGAACTAAGGCCTATATATACGAGCATACGCCTTCTGCACGACTCTCGCATATGCTGCCTTTTCTGAAGCACTTGAGACCAACGAGCGACTGTATCAATACGGCTAATCTCGGGCATTTGTTGTGAGTTGCGCTGGTCGGTGAAAGAAGCTGGCCGTCTTGCCCTACTCATGTGACCGTCTTACCCCATGAGGTGGGGTAAGACGGGTTTTTGCAAGGTTTTGCAAAAATAGCTGTAGCTTATTTGTTGGATCAGCTCTCAGTCTCATTTTCCGGCAAATGGAAGTAAAATGTCTAAAAACGTTTTCCAATCAGTTTCCCGTTTCTATGATGTTTATAACCGGCCGAAAAATGGCTCCAAAGCTAAGGTGCCCGTCTTACCCCACTTTCCCCATCATGGATCTATGATCTGAGTGGATCCCACCATGCAAAACATTTGAAACCATGTTTTAAAAAGGTTTCTCAATAAGTGCCACAAAACATAGGTATAGGCGGCGGAACGGGGAGCGCACTGGGGCACCGTGCCACCCTTTGATTTTGGCATTTTACCATTAGCCCTATGGGCGTTGCATGGAAAGAATGGGACCAAAAGTCGGCAGTGCCTCCCCCCCCCCCCCTTAATTGAGGGTGTTTCACCGCTACTGCCACAAAAGTATGGATTATGACGTGCAGTCTCGTACAATCACTATAAAAACAGAACGTTTGTGAGTTGCAACAAATGTTTTTGGGGGGATTTCTTTGTTGTCAAAAAATAAGTGGTCTCACTGGATAGTGGATCTCAAACAAAAAATAAGACTCGGATCTGTGATCCTTACGGATCTCTCGATAAATTAGAGAGCTGGATCTATGATCCCGTCGGATCCGAGACCCGGATCCGTGGGCAGATCCCAGATCCATTTTCTCGGATCCATGCACATGTCTGTTAGCAATATTCCTTCGATACAGTTTATCCTAGAATAATGACTATGAAAGATGGCTTTGCAAGGCTTCTGAACTAGGGCCTATTAGGTATACGAGCATACGCCTTCTGCACGAATTTCGTATAGGTACTGCCTTTTCCGAAGCACTTGAGACCAACGAGCGACTGTATCAATGCGGCTAATCTCGGGCATTTATTATACCAGCTGTATGATGGCCGTCTTGCCTTACCCATGTGGCCGTCTTACCCCATGGGGTGGGGTAAGACGATTTTTTGCAAGGTTTTGCAAAAATAGCTATAGTTTGTTCGTTGCTCTAAGTTTCATCTTCCGGTAGATGGAAGTAAAATGTCTCATAAAAAAGCTTTTCACTGAGTTTCCCCTCTCTTAGCCGGCCGAAAAATGGCTCCAAAATTAGGGTGCCCGTCTTACCCCACTTTCCCCTACAGATATAATATTTTACATAACACAGACACTCCAAACTGCCCTAATGCGAAGAAGATCAATTTGCAAAGCCACAAAGTCCTACAAATCAGCTAAAATTGGTGGGACAAAACGCTTATTGGTCTGGGACAAAATGGCAAATTGGTGGGGCAGTCGCCTCGCCAACTGACAGATAAAAAACCCTATATGGGGTGGCGGTAGGGGAAAGTTGGGTAATATCGGCCAGCAGGTAATATCGGACAGGCAGTTATCTTCTGAGCTCTCAGGTGCATACGCAAATATTTTATTTGGAAAAAGGTAGCGCTAGATTTCCTTTGTCACCACCTCCTCTCGCAAGCATTTTGCCGCTAGGATGTCATATTTTTTACGATAATCGCCATTTGTCCTTCCATCCATACAACTTCTCAATTACCTGTTATCGCAGAGATAAAGAAGTTGTAACTGCCAAGTTGTACCTTTTCCACTTACCTGAACATTTTTGTTATCGATTATGGGCCAACTATGTATCTGTGTTCAATGTGTTTGCTGCTCCCATTTTGGCGCATTTTGAGCAGCCTACGTGTTTGCTATTATCGGACACCCATCCGATATTACCCTATGGGGGAGGTGTTTGAACCCCCCTCCCCCTCTTCTAACTCGGCTCCTGGGCCACGGAGCGACACGCGGAAGGTGGCGTTCGAAAGAGCAAGAAGCCAACGCATAACTCGGGGACCTATATCAATGTCAAGACTCTTGGGATCCATTTGGATGCCCGTCCGTAATTTGCTGCGCTGTCCGATAATACCCAAGAAACTTGTTTTCTTTAAAAAATCGCTGCGCTCCAACGCAACACCGGAACCTCAGCAGACTTTCTAAAAACAAAGTTTTGGGCTTTCTACATATATTTAAATGACTCCCAACAGGGACGCGGGAACTAGTTTGAAGTTGTGGGGGCAAGGGTCATGGCTGTGGCGGAGACCGATTCCGGGAACAAAATCAATGTACCCCAAATTACATTTCCTCTTCGGATTTAGGCCACTTCATTTCGCGAAATATCGAATAACGTAATTAAATAAATTTGAAAAAAACGTTAAAAATATTGAAATTACTGCGGACTTCACCTCTGCGCCGTCGAAGGGGGCATTCAAATGCATTAGCCCTTTAAAATTTGAAAACTGCAGACTTTGAAATTTAATATTTCCGAATTAAAACAGTTCTCGTTGTGAGTGCCCAAATCGGTAATTGCAGGCTAGGGACCCCAATGTTAGGCGGGACGGTCACTTTAATGGAAATGAGAGGAATGCTACCATATCAGACATCTGAGCTACCAAGTACCTACCAAATATGAATTTTTTTACGCTAAGTAAATTTCGTCGGCCCACCCACAGTGGCTCATCTATTTTTGCCTTCATTACATTTTATCCAACCGTGGAGGGGAGGGCAACTTGGTGTGGGCCGGCCATTTCGGCCGCCCTCGTCGGAGCCGGGGTCCGCTGGTCGTGTTGGCGATACAGTCGGTAGAGGAGAAGCGAGTGTGTGTATTTTTGTTTGTTTTTGTTTTGTTGGGTTAGGCCCTTTCGGTCTGACGAGACCATTTCAGAGCCGGAAGGATGATAGGAATTAGGGAGAGACATTGGTCTGGGCAGTGGGCAGGCACCCTAGTGAGTCACCGGGGCTGAGCCCGTCCCGAAAGACAAGCCGACCAGCCCCAAGGTACTCACTGCACCCGGCTACGGGGTGCGCCCCTTCGGGAGCAGCGGTGCCGCTCCAAGGTATCAGCCCGCATGAGATAAAGTTGCCTGTCCAGCCCGGAGGGGGTTGCGGCGTGGAGGAGAAGGATTTCAGTATCCTGAGGATGGAAGCACGGAACGGTGAGTGTGTGTATTCACAGAAACATGGTTTTATGGTGGGTGTCAGGACGCAAGCACGTGACCGGTCGGGCAGCCGGCCAGGGAGCCGGCTGTCCCGTGCCGCTGGCCCGCTATACGCACACCCAGACAGATAAAAAAGAGAGAATAGGTTCCGAAATTTGGGGGGGTTCATCGGGTGTGGGAGGCATGATTTCCTTCTCCACATTGGGTCCCCAAAACCAAACTACCCCATTTTTTATTAGTTCGCATTTGGGCCACTTCATTTTGAAAATTACCAAAATTACATTTTAAAGCTTAAAAAAAATATTTAGCGAACATATTCAGTAAAGTTGTGGGGACGCCGGGCGGCGTCGCCCCCACGCCTTCAAGTTGTGGGGGCGTCGCCCCGTCAGCCTTCAAGTTGTGGGGGCAACTTGCCCCATTGCCGCCACGGTTCCCGCGTCCATGACTCCCAGTTACATAAAACTGATGGCCTTCACGTTACGATGGCTTGAAGTTATCCGTCCGATAATACCCAATTTTTCCCTACCGAAATTGCGGATACCCGCCCCCTTGACGTTTTTCGTTATTTAGCGGTAAATGATGCAAGCGCGGGTTAATCAGATTCCGACAGACCTTCTAGCGAGCTGTCTGCCGATTGCTTTTTAGCGTCTCTAGCTTTCTTAGTTTCCGAGATAACAGGTGTGGCCATTTACGCCCCCCCCCCCCGCGTACCTGCAGGCGAGGCTGGCCCGAGACCCCCACCCGGGCGCGGACTTATACGATTCATCTGAATCACGTTCGGTGGCCGGTGCTCTCTATATGAAGTCACGGTCAGCACGAATTCATAAATCGTAAGGGTGGGTTGCATCCTTCAGGGTATATTGAATAAGGATCCCTTGCAAGTTGCAATTCGTACGACGTCACACGCGGTCATTCGCGGGGCGCGGGCCATTTGTCCCATGTCGACCCCTGAGCACGGATCAGGTCCCACGGACCGCGGATGGGAGTCATAGGCGTAGGAACAGGGGGGTCCAGGTGGGCAAGTGCCCACCCACTTTTCGAGGAGGGGGGGCCAACCATGTGTTTTGGCCCACCCACTTTTTACTCGAGGCCCCTCGTCTCGATTTGAGAGGACGTCGTCACCTTCCAGAATAAACAAACTCGGTAAAAATAAGTTCCACGAATCCCCACGCACGGACTCCAAGGGGCCGTGATGGATCCAAGGAGGCCCTCTGTTCATACTTGTCAGTCGAAGCCCCTGAGACTGATGGCCTGAGAGGCCCTAGTGGATCTGAGGAGGCCCCAATATCCACACTGGTCTGGGGAGGCCCCTGACACTGGCGGTCTGGGAGGCCCCTCTATCCACACTAGTCAGAGGTCTGAGACTGGTGGTCTGGGAGGCCCCTCCATCCACACTAGTCAGAATAGGCCCCTGACACTGGCGGTCTAGCCGAGGCCCCCTACCCTCACTAGTCAGAGGAGGCCCCTCTATCCTCAATAGTCAGAAGAGGCCCCTGAGACTGATGGTCTGGGAGGCCTATCCATCTACACTGTAGTCAGAGGAGGCCCCTGAGACTGATCACCTGAGAGGCCCTTATAATCACACCAGGCAGAAGAGGCCCATGAGACTGATGGACTGAGAGGCCCTTCTATTCATACTGGCCACAGGAGACCCCCAAAACTTTCGGTCTGGGAGGTCCCTCAATCCGGCACCAGTCAGAAGAGTCCCCTGAGACTGATGGCCTGGGAAGCCCTTATATTCACACTAGGCAGAGGAGGCCCCTGAGACTGATGGTATGAGAGGCCCTCATATTCACACCAGTCAGAAGAGGCCCCCGAGGCTGATGGCTGTGAGGCCCTTCTGTTCATATAACTGGCCACTGGAGGCCCCTGAAACCGGTGGTCTGGGAGGGCCCTCTATCCAAACTAGTCAGAAGAGGCCCCTGAGACCGATGGTCTGAGAGGCTCTTATATTCATACTGGTCGCAAGAGGCCCCTGAGACTGATAGTCAGAGAGGTCCACTCCTAATGAATCTGAGGGGGCCCTCTATCCACATTTACACTTTTCTAGGGAGGCCCCCGAGACTGATGGTCTGAGAGGCCCTTTTATTTATACTGTCCACAGGAGCCCCCTGAGATTAATGGTCTGAGAGACTCTTCTATTTATACTAACCAGAAGAGTCCCCTAGGATTGATGGTCTAACAGGCCCTTCTATTTATACTAGCCAGAGGAGGCCCATGAGACTGATTGTCTGAGAGGCCCTTCTATTCAAACTAGGCAGATGAGGCCCCTGAGAATGATAGTCCGAAGTGCCATGCGGCGGCAACTGGCCGTGGCCATATTTCGGCTCGGTAGGGCCCCACAGAGCTCATGAGAGCACCTCAAGGGCTCATAAGTAGACACGCTTATCCCCATAAGGGTGCCACGCGTGCTTCTGAAGGCTCATTGTAGGCATCTAAGGGCCCTTTCCGGCTTCTAACGGCTCCACCCGCCTGTGATGGCTCCACACCAGTGTTTATGAGCGCCACACAGCGGTGCCTTTGAGGGTCATACTAGTGTCTCTTAGGGCCCTATATCGGTGGCTCTGGGGGCCCCACACCGGCGCCTCTGTGGGCCACCACACCTGTGCATCTCAAGGCTCTATAGATACTTACATCTGAAGGACCCACACCGACACCTCTGAGGGCCCCACACCAGTATCTCGGAGCTCTGAAGGCCCCACACCGGTGACTTTGAAGACTCACCGGCTCCTGAGAGCACCATGTTGATGTCTAACGGCTCCACAAGGCCACTGAAGGCACCACACAAGCTCTCACTGAGCTCTAATGCCCATGTACCGGCCTCGCCAGCGCATTCATAGCTCCACACCAGCAATTGAAGGGCTTCACACTGAAGTATCTGAGGGTTCCACACCGGTGTCTCTAAGGGCCACATACCGGCATCTCTGAGGGCCCCATACCGGCGTCTCCGAGGGTCCACATCTGGCGGGCACTCATCAGCGACTGAAGGTCCCACACTGTCGACTCCGAGAGCCCCATCTGCGTCTGGGAGCAACATGCCGTCTCTAAGAACCACGGCGGCTCCTCCGTCGAAAGATGGGCGTCTGCATGCCAAAGGGGAGCGGTTCTGAGACAGTAGGGCACCTACGTGCAATAGAGGGGCGCCTATGAAGCCCATAGGGGTGCCTCAATGCGAAAGAGGGGTGCCTCTGAGGCCTACTATATGGGCGTCCACATGCAATAGAGGTCTGCAGACTGCAATTGATCAATGCCATGGGGGTGCATTCATAAGAAACAGGGGCACCGGCGTGGCAAAGAGAGGCGCCTTCAAGTGTCCATAACAGGTTGTATATGCGACAACGGGGCGACTGTGGGTGTGAGACATATAGGGATGTCTCTGATGACTATAAATAGGGCGCTTATATGCCAAAGAGGGCGCCTATGAAGCTAATGGGGGCACCTGGGAAACGAGGAAGACATTTGTGTAAGGGTTTTCAGGGGTCGTGCGCCGTTTGCGGCAAATAGATTCTAAAAAAAAAAATCGGAGGGGAAATAAGTTTTAAAAATGGTGCGGACTTTCCGCACTGTTCGCTTAAGCGGTTACGCCACTGGGTACATCTGCCCGATCTCTGAAGCTAGATTCGGAGGTCATACTTGAAAGCAGCCATCAGGACGATGCAAAAGTTGGAGGCCCCTGAAAATGGGAGGCCCCCTGGAAAAGGAGGCCCCTTGACAGGGTGGCCCACCCACTTTTCATGACGTTCCTACGCCCGTGATGGGAGTCTTATACCTACTCAGGTTGGTCCAAAGCCCCTTGGAATGGAATAGAGGAATGAGTGGAATGGTAGGTACCTAATTGTGGTCGCTCACGCACACAACCCATCGACGAGACCGGAGACGGACGACCAATAATGCCGACTTTGCCGAGGATACCGAGGCCCTGCCTGACGACCACACTCGCTCGGCGATCGCTCACGGCGACATCTTCTGGCGGGCGTCGCTTTGCCGAACTACAATTTTGCAAACTGTCCACTAGGTGTCACATAAAGCGCAATAGTGATGTTAGCGATTTTGTACTGGAAGCTCTTACCGAGTACCCAACTCAATGAACATTTTGATGGCATGACACGGCTTGAAAAATATATTTTCAATACATTTTAATATAAATTACTTCAGGTAGTCATGCCTAGATCAAGCAATGGCAAAAATCGCGTGAAGTACTTAAACGTCACAGGAATGGCTGATCTCCAATGTTGTGCGCCAGATTTGCCTAATTGTTGACAATAGTTGATAGGACGGGAAGTGTGTTGTATGGAAGCTGGTTGAATTGGTGGTGTTTTTTGGTGTTTTGTGCATTATTAGGCAACTTTTCGATAATTTTCAAGCCTAGATTTAAAAATTCATTGAATTTTCTACGAGGTAAGGAGATAGAGGAGCAGTCCATTGGGGTTACGTGTGGTTGTTGACTGCAGTGTTTTGTGCCTTTCTCTCACTCTGCATTTCACTTTGATTTTGTTAATTTCCATGGGAATATTCGAAAATGCTTGCTGCCGTTTTTATGAAGAGTAAGAAATAGAAATGATAAACTAAGAATTTTCAAATAATTCAGTGAAGGGGTTGAAAAGTGTTTTTTCTCAGTTCAAGTTGGAATGGTTGTGCTTCACAGATTAAGTCGCAGCACCAGCCGTTTTGTGTTAAATCATTTATGTTGCATTCAAGAACTGTATTAAAAATGTCCAGTTAAGCACCACTACATGATTAATGGTTACTCATCTGAAATACCAACACACATCAAAAATGGTTTGGTAGGTACCTACCAACCCAAATTTTAATATTATTGGCTTAGTTGGATATCAGGATAAGAGGCCACTTTGCTTGTGGGACATGGGCCCCACATGAAAGGCATATCAGAAAGGCTGCAGACAGTAGGAAGCAAGGAGGTCAATATAACACATGACGCAGGACATGACTCAATGCCCATTGGCAGTACGGTTGTGCCTTGAATGAAAGCAAAGCAGTGTTGTTTCTATCTTCTTTTTTTAAAGAATAACTTATTGATGCATCCTGTTGTTGTTATCTACTGCATAGTAACCTCAAGTTATTAAGTACCTAACCTACCCGTCCTACCCTCATTTTAAATAGCAAAGTGCATCAACTTCAACAAGATTTTATCTAACAGGCCAATGTTTGATCAAGGAGTTCAGATTTTCTGCAGTGTGGTTTTGTGCAGAGGTTTGGATGCAACCATGGATGTCAATGATTACAATTGATTCATTTTATCTTAATTTTGAGGAGCCTTTGGACTTTGAGTGTGGGACTTTAGTCCTGACAAGGCACTGTCTTAGATAAGGCATCCTTATCCCTTTCATTGTTTTGGAGACTGCCTCAGATAAGAACAGGTAGTAGGTAGGTGGCCCATTCACAACAACTTTATCATTATATATTTATAGAAGTGTGGATTTTTGTGCTGGCTAGTGCTGATTGTCAGCCTGGCTAGTGTTGGCTTACATGTTTTTCCTAAATGCTGGTACAGCCCACCGCTAAAGTAATGTAGGGTTTTACAATCTCAATGGTTGGCTTTGACTGGCGATTGTTTAATGAGGAGTGATCGAAAAGAAGATGTCAATAGCTAAAGTTGCAGCTGCAAGGGTGACAATACATATAAGCTACATTCAAAGTTTCATTGTAGTCTGGCTAATCGTTCCTAAGCTTCAGAAGCAGGACATACCCATGACTGAAACCCCTATTACTTCTGCTGTGGACTGTACAGTTTGTTGACTCTACCACCATTGCTTGCAGTCTGACTCTCACTCTAGCTTATGCACATGGCACAGACATTGTGCATGGTTTGCAGCAGAGATGTTGAGCCACATTGACTAATGTAGACTTAAGCACTGGTGCTGGGGAGATCCTATTCCTCACCATCAATAATTTTTAGAAATTTTTACCAAATAGTGCACCAAATTGTACCATAGATGTAAATAGACATCCTAGCATATCAGCCTCAGTATTTTATTCGTTGGAACTCACTTATTTCTTGTGATTTACCAAAGTTTTTGATGGGCATGGTCCACTGTAATTTGGCCATAGCTCTGTAGCAATTTCAGAGTGTGTAGGTACCATGATAATTAGGTGCTCCATTAGATACGTAGTGAAAATTACCAACAGCCCTCTATTAGCTGTAGGAGCTGTGTAACTGACCTATTTTGATTTTCTGATAGCTTGAATATATGCCCAATGATATTGCACACTGCACAGTGCATACCTGGGAGGGGGTTCAAGAATATCAATGTTAGCTGTCAACCTACATTTCTTGTAGTTATGTGCCACTCTCAATTCAGTGCTTACAAAATTATATTTCTTGTTTGATTTTAAATATCAGCTTTTAGTGAGGGATTTCTAAAAACAGCTGTCTATTTCAGTATGGTTAAATCATTCCAGGTGCTGCACGCCCCTCAGCCCCAATAAACAAACAAACAATTAGATCACCTCTTGTGATGTGTTTATGATTCTGCAGCCCTGCATCAGTCACTATGCTGTGGAGAATACTCTTGTGCTCTTATGTGCTTTTTTGTTTAATAGGTATATCTGTTTATCTCTATTTCACTTTGTTTTGAATCAAAAACTGCTTTCTGCAGACTGCATCCCACTAATTTCTATATTTAAGCTCTTTCTTGAACGACAGACGATATTCGATCATTGATACATATTGACCACATATCGCAAGTGAGAACCCTGCTGAGGTTAGAGGAAAAACTGTAATCCTGCTGCAGATCATAAGGCAACATCGTCTCTTTTTCCCTGATCGCTATATGCTAATGCCTGCCCGCACCTTACAGAACCGGTAGCCACACGCGCGATGCACCGTGCGGCCGCCGGTGGGACAGATATGTATCTGTGTCGTCCCCCCCCCCCCCGATAGCGCGGCACACCCCCGAGTGCTCCCATTCTGGGGGATTTGTGCCGATAGAACTGCGGCGGGTCCGTTGGACTACTCAGCGGTGCCCGCAGAAGTCGCGGTGTGGCTTCACTTAGCGACCGCTGCCCGGCGAGGGTGGTGCCTGTTTTGACAGCTGGGTGTGTGCTGACGACTGTGTCAGGTGTGTTCGAGTGTGTGTGACGGCGGGAAGGGCACCTGTGATTAATGTCCCTGAGTGTATGTGTGCGATGCTGGGGTGAGGATGAGATATGTGATGGGTGGTGAGTGATAAGTGGTGAGTTTTGGATGGCGGTGCGCGACATTTGGCGATCGTATGTTACCTGTGACGTTAATATGGGAGAGGCTCGGCCGGTCCGCTGACTCTCTAACTGATGGTCGATATTGGCCAGGTATCACCAGGATGTGTGTTATTGCGCGATACTTTCACTTCATCATGTTTTGTCGCGATAGTTTGACGTCTATGTAACGCGCGATCGTAAAAGAATGTCCGACTTTCGATGAAGCTGCCGCGGGGTGCTCAGCTGTCATCATAAGTCCATAGAAGTGCCGTCAGTGTCACAGCGTGAATGCCTCGGCTCCCGGAGATACTTTCGGTGCGGCGCGCGGCGCGGCAGTCCGACCAGCCGGGGAGTAGCGGAGTTGTGACGACGCCGCCGTGGCCAGTGTGACTGTGACCTTACTCCTGTCGTGGTGTTACCCCGGACTGAGGTGTTACTCTGCGGTGTGACTGTGGCGTTACCCCGGACCGTGATGTTACTCCGCAGTGTGACCGTGCTGTTCTCCGGACCCTGAACTGTTAGCCCGCAGTGTAACCGAGGTCAGTATTGTGACTCCGCAGTAACTGTGGCCCTTCCCGGACTCTGTCTTTAGTCCGGACTGTGTAGTTTCTCCAGACCGTGGTTGTACTCCACAGTGTGACCTTTGCCAGTATTGTTACTCCGCAGTGTGACCTTTGTCAGTATCGTCACTCCGCAGTGACCGCGACCCTGTACGCTGGCTGAGGCGTTATTCCCCCGCCGCCGTGCCGGTATTATCCGGCCGGTCGTCGGTGGGGACGGGGGAGAGGAGGGGTGCCGAGACGCCGGGGTCGCCGCTATCTATCGACAGTGACTGAGCTGATGACCGGGGAGGGTGCCAACACCCACCCCGCTCCCCTCGCCACCCGCCCCATCATTCCCATCCCCACCCACGCGCCCCCGCCCACGCAGACAACGGGGGAACGAGGCAGTCATCTGTTATTTGTGACTTCACCTCCAGATTTTTCTAAGTATGCTGGAGTTCGAAGGTTACACGGTCATGCTGCGTAGATGTTGACTGGTCGTCCTTAGCAGTGCCCCTATTAGCCCGGCTGTCGTCCTACCACCCGCCTACAGCGTGATTTATCCGGTAGAACCTCCGTTGGGGACTCCCCTCTGCCCGTAGCTGTGTGACCGAGTCGCCGGACTGGGTGTTGGACTCGTGACCCCGGCGGCCGTCGTCCGTCGGCCGGCGCTAAATGACCGTCCGCCCACGAGCGACGGTCATCGATTTTGGCCCGTGTCGTGACGCGTAAATAACGGACGACGATTAGCGCCGGGCCCCCAGTGAAACTGTTGTCTGGCAGGGCGCCCGTGACTGTGAACACTGGCCCTCTTAGAATCTCACTCGCACGTCTGGGAGCCAGGTTCCCATAGGTACCTGACCATTTGTGGCGCACATATGGTTAACATGGTTGGTGTGAGGCCGCTTTGTTCCCAGGGGATTCTGGGTACGACTGCGACAATCTAGAGTTAGCGGAACCAGCGGCCGGTGGCTGTGACCGCGACTGTTTTGACACGGGGCTGGATGCGTGCGTGTCGACCGTTTGGCCGCCGGTCTAGTTTTAGATCGTTGACAGATGACTCGCCTTGGATGTGTTGGGCTGATGTATGGCGCGCGTGGCAGGCAGATTGGACAACGCACTCGAGAAGATAGACGTGCTTGATTTAAGACGTGGTCTCGGAGAGGTTTTGACTTGACCACCCACGTTTGCCGGACACACGGTGTTTGGTTAATGCAACGGATGGGCTCGTTTTGTATTAATGGTAACGCGTACTGTTTTTCAACCCTCTGGCGGCGCAATTCCGCTCATCCGCTCTGGCATGTACTTAGTGTGCGCCTACGTGCCTGTCCGTCCCCGTTTGTAACACTTTGAAGACTCGTTTTACGCATCGGTGCGCTCAGGCGGAAGTTTTCGCAATGAACAAAGCTTTCCAGTACCGCACAACAGGTCATTGTAAAACTGTGGTATGCTTGAAAGTGGAATGTATATTTGTCTGATTTTTTTTATTTCACAAGGGAATAACACAGTTGCTCAATTGTAGTTAAGTACAGTGAAATACATTACATATGTGAACAATTCTACGTCACATAGTTCTTATGTGTAACATTTGCCAACACTGGGCCGCTCTGTTGCTTTATTGCGTTACAAGCTGCTGTAAGTTTGTAAATTTGGCGGTGCAACCGCGCCGCGCTGCTCTGGCCGTGAGTTTGCGAGGTCGGCACTGCGGGTTATGTGGCTCGGCTGTTTTATGTGTGGCGGCGCCGGGGATTATCACGCTGATCTGGTGGTACCGTACCGGCACGGCTGGCGTCTGGCGACACTGACTCTGTGCCGGTTCTGGTCCGATGGCCGGCCCGACACAGTCTGCTGGACGTGACCCCGAGAGAATTGCTCGCCTTCGTGTCTGTCCGACGTTCTGCTGATTTTGGCATTGTGCTTTATTTATGCGTGAATCGGGATCAGCATCTCAAGTGATGTAGTACGGGGTTTGGAGCGCTGCTATGAGCTGTATGACGTGGCACCTCTTCTGTCTTGATTAGATTCATGTATTTTGTCAGTGACTCACTTCATGGCCCTGTCCTTGTCTTTGCCTCTACCCCTGCGATACTCACCAAGTGACTGTAATCTAGCCCTCACCCATCGTCAGTGTTATGATACCCACGTCCCTATCTGACCGTGATATAGCATAACCTTCACCTATTCTTTAGCGCTATGATAGCTTCATCCCTATCTGATCGTGGATATAACATAACCTTCGCCTATCCTTTAGCGCTATGATAGCTTCATCCCTATCTGACCGTGGCTATAACATAATTATCGCCTATTCTTCAGCGTTATGATGGCTATACGTCCCCATCTGACCGTGACCCTCCCCTCGCCCTGCCCGCAGCGTCGCGGCGATGCTGCCGATCTGAGCACCGTGACCTGACTTCCCTATCTGACCTCTCTCCCCCTGCCCGCAGCGTCGCGGCGATGCTGCCGATCTGAGCGCGCTGTGACCGGCCGGCCGCCATGGGTCAGGCGCCCAGCTCTGTGCCCTCGGGTCTGCACCTGCAGCACGGGCAGCTCTCCGCCGCAGCAGCAGCCTCGGGGCCGTACGCGCCCCAGTACCACGTCAAGGCGAGCGCCAGCGGCAGCGTCCTGACGCCCGCCTACCAGAAACGGCACAGGTGTGTAACGGGGCAGACGGGAGGGAATAGAGATGGAATGGGACGCGAGGGTTACATGGCAGAGAGAGGCAGAGTTCGCCGCAGTAGCCGCACTCGCCCAGATTGCGCTATCTCTATCATGTGCACTGATACGATAGGGCAAGTGTTTTTCAAGTTTTTAGACTCATATGATAAGTCGGGTTTGCAGACTCGGTAAAATTGTAAGTCAGGCGTGAAATTTAAAGTGATAGTGTTAGTAGAGAGAAGTAGAGGAAGTAGTTCAGAGATTGGTTCAATGCGTAGTATGGATAATGTCTTGGCTAAGCTAGGAACTTTTCGTAAAAGGTGCTAAGCTGTGCTAAAAGTTGGCTGAATTACTGGACAACATAAAACCACAGTCGGATTGTCACCTGCCATACAAAGTGCCTCCTGATTTTTTTTTTTTGTCACTTACACTGTCGAGGCATCTGTCAAGTGAAAAATGTACATCGCGTGTAGAGAAAACGACCACAGACAATACCTCTGGGTAAAATTGACCTGTGTTCGATATCCACGCTGAGATAGAATTCGCTGTCCGGTTATGTGTGTTAGTGGGGGTCAGGCTGGTCGCGGTAGAATGCCCGGTCCATGTTCTATTTGTGTAGGACAGACGGAATGCGGTATAATGCCCGCTCCGTGTTGTGTTTGTGTCGAGGTCAGACGGACCGTTTGGCGAATGGCGAGATGGTTGGATGGCGGTTCGGTCGGCGCGCCAGCTCGACCGTGTCTGGCACCGACACTGTTCCGAGGCTGGCACTGTGTTCTCCGCCCCGTGCGGCCGGCCAGACGCGTACTGCGTATTCAGAGTGGGACTCGAGGCTAGAAACTGACAGGTTGGATCGCATCCAAACCCGTGCGGTCGGACGAGGGGGTAGTTTTCGCCGAGCGATGAAATGTATCCTCTCGGGTCGTCTAGTCGTTCCGTGGAGTGGTTTGTTATGCTGTTAAACACTCGTTTGTAATCCACACTCTACGACGTCGATCGTTCTTAAAATAGACCCCGAGAAGCACCGCTGACCCCCGCCCCGTCTGACCGAGCGGTTACCAATGTTGCATGCCGACGGACGCTGACAATTGTTGACCTCTGTTTCAGTCGAGACAAGAAGAAGATTGGTGGGTTCGCCACGCTGAGGCGGCGCCTTGGCCGGCGGCGGAGGCACCACAAAACGCAGGACCATGCCAAGGTGGGAATGGCCTCACTGGCTCGGTGTGCTCTGACAGTCACATCCGTGCGTCTACACCCGCTAAATAAACCCCATCGTTATACACCTTTTGGCACCCACCAGTTGCACTACTTCCTTATCTTGAACAGTGGATTCCCCGGGGTTGCACTACATCTACTCATGTAGGTCAAGTACTCCCCGCAATACCCTCTATTCCTCCTTCGCTGAATCTCTGAATCACAATACTCCTCTATAACCACTCCTTTTCACCCTATCACACCATAAGTTCACTGCACCCTCAGCGTCCGTCCCCTGGTCGACCAGTCTCGTCCAGTTGGTGGGTGGCCAGCAATGGGACACCGCCTGACGTGTAACACGGCCCGGTGTCACGCGCGCCCACAATACGGGACCGGGCTCTCCGTTTGGTGACCGGTCGGCGGCTCTGCAAGTCAAATCGGTGACTTGATTTGCATGCGGTTGATCGGGAACGGGAATAAGACGGGTTTCCCAGATGGGTAGATGTGGCAGCCATAGAGTTTTCTAAAGGAAGCGGAGGTGTTTGAGATTTTTTTTTTGTGTGGTGAGAATGTAGGCCTACAAGTAAACCACCTTTGTGTCTTGAAATTTGTTTGTTAGGTGTCCTTAACTAAAAGCATTCCGCAGAGCTCCTTAGCCAGTGCCATCTACTCTACTCTGTATGATACGCTATTTTTCTGACACAGGGGCCCTGTCGGTCATATCTTCAATTGCATTTGTTTTGTATCCCAAAGCTCGCCTTTCGGCATAGCTGTTTTTCATCTGTCCCTTGGCCCACTCTCTACTTCTCTCTGTGACCCTGCACGTGTGTGTGCTCTCCGCTTAGGTGATCCGTGAGCACAACTACGACTGGCCGGCGCGGGACGTGATGTGCCTGCTCTCCGTGACTTACATTTGACCCCTTATGTGCCGCTCCTCCCAGGTGATCCGTGAGTACATCTGCGACTGGCCGGCGCGGGACGTGCGCGCGCTCAACGAGGAGTACCGAGCGCTCGGTCTGATGAAGGAGCTGACGGCGGCGGCGGCGGCCGCGCGCCCGCTGGCCTCCTCGTGTCAGCAGGACCTGTGCGAGCTCTACCAGAGCCGGTACTGCGCCGATGTGGACCTGGTGTACCAGGGCTGCGTGTTCTCAGTGCACAGGTGAGAGGAGTGTGCACAATATGGCAGTGTGCACTGCTGTGCATAAGCTGGGTGACAGGGATGGTGGATTGTGGTAAGAGGATTGGCTGGAATTATGCTTTGAATTGTTTCTTTTGAAGCTGAGTTTCTCTGGAGTCAATTTGCCTATGGTTGTAAGCGCGCTATGGGTCCTTATTTTACTGAGCTGGCTGTTGACTGATTATTGGGTCGGATTGATTTGGTGTTCTGAACTTCTGAGTGTCGCTGAGTTCGCTGAATGTCGATGAGTGTCATTGAACTACCCTGTGCGTCCCCAGGTCCATCCTGTCAGCGCGCTGCCCCTACTTCCGTAAGCTGCTGAAGGACCAGCCGCGGCCGGGCGCGCCGGTGCCAGTGCGGATCCGCACGGCCGGGGTCGATCCGGAGCTGCTGAACGCCCTGCTGCAGTACCTCTACTGCGGCGAGCTCAACTGCTCGGGCCTGCTGACGACCGGCGCCGGCCGGCGCCGCCAGCTCGACATCCTCGTCCAGCTGGAGGCCGAGTTCGGCGCGCCGGCGCCGCTCGAGCGCGACATGAAGTACCTGCTGGAGACGGCTGACCTGGCCGACGCCCTGCTCGTGTTCCGACCGGCCGGCTCCGGCGGCGACGCGCACCCGCACAGCTTCGAGCTGCCCTGCCACAAGGCCGTGTTAAGCGCGCGCAGTCCGTTCTTCAAAGCGTTCATCGACCGACGGATGAAGCTCACCGAGGCGGGAGGAGAGCGAGCGCGAGGCAAGGCGCCGATCCGTATTGAGCTGGATGAGTCGGTGCTGCCCCGCCGGTACGCCTACGTGCTTCTGCGGATCATGTACATGGACACGGTGGATCTGAGTCTGATCCTACACAGCAGCACCGAGCCCAGCGTGTGCCGACCCATCAGTCTGGTGGACGAGGCCATCGAACTGTACCAGATCGGTCGGTTCGTGGAGCTGGACGTGCTGACCCAGGCCAGCGAGGATCTGATCCTGGAGGCGCTCTGTGTGGAGAGCCTGCCGCGTATCCTGCGCTGGTCGGCCGAACCGCACGGGTCGCAGTGGGTCCACAGACAAGTGAGTAAGGCATGCCAGGAGTGAGAGCGAGGGGACTGCCAACTGGGTGTGGTGTGGGATGAGGAAGGGTGTTTGGCGCGATGGGATGGAAACGTTGGGTGCGAGGGTGGGTTGATGCGTGTGTGTGGGTAAAGTAGGGGAGAGTGGGGCACTTTCTTGCATGGGGCACATTCGTTTTCAGCAGTTTATGGGAACACGAGTGACTGCCCGAGCTCGAGGTAAATTATAAAAATATGTCTTATCATTGCCGAATGCCGCCTCCCGTTCACTGTAGAAAACAACATTGTGTCTGCTATCATGCTTGATGAAAACGCAATGTTGTATTACTCGTGCACCTTCCAAACTTTTTCCATAGCATCCATTTTCGTGATCCTGACTCGGAAATGTGGTTCAGCTTTTTAAATTGGCGGCGAAGGAGCTCGCTCTATTCACGGAACTGCTGCAAACTTGTTTGTTGCAAAAGTGTCATTTTTTCAACAAGAAATTTTGAAATATATCACAAATAACGTTGTGGTGCAGGTTCGTACACGCACTGCCTAGGGGCACATTCGTGCATATTTTTTTTTAGTTTCTGCGACTTATGACTTTATCTGTAGGTAGTAGGTTTCTATGACGCTCGCCTGACTCAGTCTCAGCTGCTTGCGACGTCGTGACAAGTAATTCACGCGACCTTGGCGAGGTCACGGAAGCAGGTCGATGGCCGGCAGTTGGCAGTTGGCACATTCTCGGACGTTGGCCAGCCAATTCTTTCTACATTTGTTGTGCAATGCATTCTTGTCGAAGGGAATCGAGTGAAATGGACCCCTGCCAATTTCTTTTGGTAAATTTCTGGTAATGCCCATTGCCCGGTAATTCCTCGAACTTTGCAGGGTGCACGGAAGTGCCCCATACCTGGAGCAGTTTTGTGCAATCGTTCAGAGTTATTAAAAGCCATTTTTTCTAATAGACGCGATAATTTTAGAGGAAAACTTTTAAAGAGGAAAAATATCTGCAATAGTTCCTTTCCATGATACAGTCAACAATTTTACCCTTGCACCAACCAAGGAACAGATATATGGATTTATCCCTTTTTTGCACGAATGTGCCCCACTCTCGCCTAGGTGGTGCAGGTGTTGTCTGTGAACACAACTACCCCATGAGAAACATAAGCAACTAAATTCGCATTACAAACGGACTTGCGGCTAACTCTCAACGCAAAATATATACCTATATTTTTTATAATTCGTAGTCACTGTCTTTGGTGAAAGAAACTTAGGTGTTTTTGTGCACTGCATGATCGTCGGCATTATATTGACGGAAGCTTCTCCAACCGAACGTTTTCATAAATGCCCAATGAAATATTCAGCTTTCATGTTAGCGTAGCCTTCGGCCTTAGCTAATATGTTACACGCATCGGATACCTTCGAGCTAACCCTGTAAAATACTGACTGACTGGCTGAAATTCCCACTAACCCACTCGCCCATCTATGTTTTCACAGACACTGCAGTTCCTCAGTAGGTACAGGGTGTCTCAAAAAAAAGTGTCACGGTTTTGAACATCTCCCGTTTCGTAACCATAAGGCCTACATCATTCAAATTTTCCAGATTTAGTGGCAATGTTTTGACATTTTATGTGGTAAAATTACGAGTTCCTAGGATGAATGGGTTTTACACTAGAACAAAAAAAATAAAAAAGCTCAATTTTCGTGCTGTAGGAGATGGTACGTCACGGCCTGCCGTCGATCCTGAAGAGTCTGGGCCCCTTTCGCCTGATGAATCCAGAAACAAGCTCATCAATACATTTTTGAAACCTTTTAAGACCTTTTTAAGAACACCGTGTACAACTGCCATCTGGAGCACAGCAGCAAGCTGAAACACAGCCACAAACATGGGCAACGATCAACACTGATTGATTTTCAGACGACGCGAGTTTCCATGCTTCGACAGTCGACGGCATCTTTGATGGCAAAATCCTCTACTCGGTTTTGTTCCGAAACACATAAAGAGAAGAAAGGATAGCTGATGGACAGTTTTAAAGTTTCTATTCAAACATGCAGAACTTCTGGGTGTGCGCAATGTGCAGTGTGCCACAAGTCCTTTGCACGGTGTCAGCGACTGCAGCTTTTGACGGAAGAGTCGGGCATGGCAACCGCGCTGTCCTGAGACTAATGGGTGATTGCGATTCCATTGTCTGTTTTGCATGGCGTTTTTTGGTTTCTTATTACGAGCGAGCGAGCGCAGCGAGCGAAGTGAGTCTTTTCAATATAACGGAAAAATCTCAGTATGAGCGGCCCGGCCCGGCCCGGCCTGTAACGCTTTTGAGAGGCTTATATCTCAGCAACCACTGGACCGATTGGCCTGCGGTCTTTTTTGTTGGGTAGCCCCATCCCTTCTACCCCGTAATTGACTACTTTTGATACATCTCAGTGACCGTCGTGGCACGTGCCACGTGAAAAGTCAAGGGTGTTCAAGCTGTTTTGCAAAAGTAGTGATTTTGAGAGGCTCATATCTCAGCAGCCGCTTGGGCGATTGACTTGCGGTAATTTTTGTAGGGTAGCAGCATCCCTTCTACCCAAAATACGATACTCTCGATGTATGTGGGTCACCCCCAGTGCACGTGCAAAATACAACAATAAGAGGTGCCAAATTTGTTCCCATTTCAGTAACTCGGTAATTACTGGGGCGATTTCGCTGAAACTTGGCATACAGGTAGGCACCCACCAGGCAATGCATTCCCATGTGTTGCGGTTAGGGTGCTACTGCACGTGCGCACGTGCAGGGGGCGTTTCCAGATCTCGAGAACGGCTGGACCGATTGCGCTCAAATTTGGTACACGGTTGGGGACCAGTTAGTAGGGTGCCGTGCAAAAGTCATTTTGGACCCCGTTTGCACGTGCGCACGTGCAGAATACCGCTTCCAGATCTCAGGAACGGCTGGGCCGATTGCGTTCAAATTTGGCACACCGCTAGCGACCGGTTAGAAGGGTGCTTTGCCCAAGCCCGTTGGAAGCACCCTCTCGCCCTTCAGCACGTGCAGGGCTCACTATCTCGCTCGCTCGTTCTTCGCCCAAAAGGCGTTTTACTGGTAGTTGTAGATAATTACTGACGAGCACTTTGCTGGGTGCAACAAGCAAAAACCGAAGTCTTACCGAAATCGTCGGCAGACAGTGACGTATACCATCTCCTATAGCACCCAAAATTGAGATTTTTTATTTTTTGTTCCAGTGCAAAAACTATTTTGCCTAAGAACTTGAAATTCTGCCACACAAAATGTCATACTATTGCTACTAATTCAGGAAAATTTGAACGATGTAGGTCATGTAGTTAGGAAATGGGAGATGTTCAAAACCGTGACACTTTTTTTGAGACACCCTGTATAACACTGACTGACTGGCTCGAATTCCCATTCCCACCCCGTCTAACCCATCCCTTCCCTCTGTGCGTTCACAGGCGCTGCAGTTTCTCAGCAGAACGCTCACTCACTGACTGGCTGAAATTCCCACCCCGTCTAACCCTCCCGCCCCTCTATATTTCCACAGGCACTGCAGTTCCTCAGTAGGTATAACACTGACTGACTGGCTCAAATTCCCACCCCGTCTAACCCATCCCTTCCGTCTGTGTGTGCCCACAGGCGCTGCAGTTCCTCAGTATAACACTGACTGACTGGCTCAGACACCGACCCCGTCTAACCCATCCCTTCCGTCTGTGTGTGCCCACAGGCGCTGCAGTTTCTCAGCGAGGAGTTCAGCGCCGTCATCTGCACGCCGTCCCTGACGGAGCTGACGCTGCCGCAGCTCACAGCGGCCGTCAGCTCAGACTTTGTGCAGGCCAGCGAACTGGAGATCCTGCAGGGCATCATCCGCTGGAGCGAACACCAGCTGGTCAAACGCATGGAGGAGCGAGGTATGTCCGATGGGCGCCTATGGGAGGAAGCGGAAAGAGTGGAGGGGTGTTTGGAGATTCGTTAGTGGCTGTTTATCATTTAGGGTGCCAGCTTGAAGTTTTGGTTTGTGAAGCGTTGGTGTTGATTCCGATAAAGGTTAGGACATGAAGAGATGGTGGCTGGCTGGTGTGTTGGTGTGTCTCATTGGTGAGTTGTTTTGGAGAAGAAAATGCATGTCAGGGGTGCTCTTTTTGTTCTGCATCGTTTGGACGCTGTACCTCCTTACGTCCTTTTCCATTGATGATATGCTATTGGATTTCATAACGTGTTCGTTATCGTTAACAGCAGTTATCGTTAAACAACCTCATTGAATTTACTGTAACACGTGCATAGACGATTCCAGACACATCCACCGGTCCGCGGCGGCTGTGAGCTTCACTAACAGCAGCCTCCAAGTCCAGAGTCTCGTGCAGATCAGACTTCATCTCTCATCGGCAGCAGCTGCATCACCCACCCCGCGTCTAACCCCTCACTCACTCCCCTCACAGAGCCAAACCTGCTGTCTCACACGGCCCACTCTGTGACCAAGAAGGGAGTGAAGCGTCGCGAGCTGAACGACGCCGAGCTGCGCGAGGTGATGGCGCCCCTGCTGGCCCACCTGCGACCCGAGCACCTGCTGCCCGTGGACCACGAGACGGTGACCACGGCGATCCGGCGAGGCCTCATCAGCATACCACCGTCCCATATGATCGGAGAGGATACCAGCAGCAGGTGGGAGGGAGGGAGGGAGGGGGTGAGTGGGTGGGTGAGTGAGTGAGTGAGTGAGTGAGTGAGTGAGTGAGTGAGTGAGTGAGTGAGTGAGTGAGTGAGTGTGCGAGTGAGTGAGTGAGTGAGTGAGTGAGTGAGTGAGTGAGTGAGTTACTGAGTGAGTTACTGAGTGAGTTACTGAGTGAGTGAGTGAGTGAGTGACTGAGTAAGTGAGTGAGTTACTGAGTGAGTGAGTGTGAGTGAAGAGGGGAGGTTGGGCTGTGGTAAGGCTGGATGGTGATTGAGGTAGGTACTGTGCCGGCTTAGACCATCGGCTGGTAGCTGCTTTGGTCGCAGGTGGGAACCCCGGGTGATTGGTTACGGCTGCTTCCGATTGCTCCCGTGTGTCTATAAAACACCAGTGACAGGCTTTTGAACAAAGTTTGACATTCGGTCCGTGGTCGACTGAGACGTTTTATTCTAACTTTAGAAACAGAATGCTGGTTTCAATAAACACTTGGTGTTTGAGTGTTTTGAGTCAAGGGTATGTATAGGACAGAAGTTCGAAGCTGGCGGAGTGAAGTGTGGATGCAGGGTGTTGTGCTCGCAAAGACTTACTTGCGCGCTGCTAATAGTGTGCATGCTTCTCACCCTTGGTGTGGCACTTGTACCGTCGAGCTACGACAATCTTGCTCCAGTGACGAAAATGTGCATGTTCTGGTAGCTGCGGCCCCTGCATTATCGCTCTTCAAACATTTTGGATTTGGTGGGTCACAGACCTCGACTGTACAGTGTATGCGTACTCCATGGTTGGTTGTTGAACTGTTAACCCGCGCCCGGCTGGGGGTCCTGGATTTCCACGCCCTGCTGGGGGGGGGGGGTGTTTGAACACCCCCCCCTTGTAACTCGGCTCCTGGGCCACGTAGCGATACGCGGAAGGCGGCGTTCGAAAGAGCGTCAAAAATAATGACGAAATCACTTCGGTCAATTTTTTGGTCAGGTCAAAGGTCAGGTCACCAGAGGTCATTGAAGGCAAAATTTCGCCGATTTCCAGGTCGAATGTCGAAAATTTCCAAGAAGCCAACGCATAACTCGGGAACCAATAGAGCTACAGCGCCGCGGAAAAGCGCATTCGATAGCCCTATTAACGCCCTTTCTGAGTAATTCTCTCAGATTTGACCTAACTTCAACGGTTTTGCCTGCAGGGGGCAAAAACTGCAAAAATAGCCGATTTTTTCGGAAATGGTTTTTCTGCAATAACTTTTGACCCAAGCCTTGTACGAGCTTACTTTTACCGGCATCGTGTTTCTCTCGTCAAGACGCATCGAATGAACTATAACTTGACCTTGAAAGGTCAACTTGAAAATTTGACCTCAGGTCAAGGTCATGACCTGACCGGAAAGGGTCATGTTGCATATCAGTCGATCCGTATCGTCGAGCTGAACACATCTAAGGCGTTTTCATCGCTCTAGCATGCCTCTATCAAAAGTTATTTGCGAAAAACTGTTAGATACCATTCGTGACCTAAGATGACCTCAGGGCATAAACAAGGGTCACAGACACCAGTTTCATGTTCAGTGTGTCTAAACCACTTGTAATTCGGTGTTTGGGAGTGTTTATAATGTCTTTCGTCCAAAAGAGGCGCATTTCAATTTTCTCCCATTGACTTATAATGGGGAGGTCGCAAAATTGACCTGACCTTAGGTCACCGATATCAAAATTCTGAGAGATACATTTTGTACATACTATTGCTCTTAGCAATCGCTGAAAGTTTCAAAGCGATCGGTCACTCGGTGTAGCTATGACAGACATTGAAACTTTTTATGAGGTGAGGTCACTTCAAGTGACCTGGTGACCTGACCTTGAATGACCTTGGTCTGAAATTTTCACAACATGTGTAGAATTGATGTATGATAAGGTGTACCAAAAACGGCGGCGCTCCGCGCCGCCGTTTTTGAGATATTTGCAAAAAACCACAAGGGGGGGGGGTGTTCAAACACCCCCCCCCCCAGCAGGGCGCGGGTTAATAACTCTTGAACAAACTCTTGAGCCCAAAGTCGAAGAACTTATGGAACTTCAGCGGTCTCGTTTTTTTTTTTAGTTTCATGTTCATGTTTGGGTGGCTATAGGAACTCTAATTTGCTAACAGTGTTCATTCTGTCATTCATTTGTCAGCGTTTTGGCATTCTTCATCGTTGTTGCTATTATCCGCCCTTCATCCATCGAGCTACCGGCGTGTGTGAAGACGTCTGCATTATACTGGTCATTTCCCCCACAACTTTAGAGGTGGCTAAAGTCAAACAAAGCATACAGAACCCATTGTTCTCTCAGCTCGGCTGTGGAAGATCGTGATCTTTATACCGGGAAGCCGGCCGCTGACCGTGTCTGTCCGTACCTTCGTTCCAGGGCGCGCTCCTGGTTCCGAGGGAAGCGGAAACGAGGGGAGTACGTGCGGCCGCGCTACTTCCTCCCCTACGTGGAGGAGGTCAAAGTCAGAGCGGTGAGTGGATGCTGTTGGACTTTATTCATTCGAGCACGGGATGGATATTGTGTCAGGTGTTGTCAAAACGCAGTGAATTGATTAGAGTCGCTGACCCGACTGGACCGATAAGAGCCGCATTGTCTTTCCAAAGCCACTTGATACTTTTTACTGGGATATGATAATTGGGTGGGTTGGTTTATTTGGCTTGCTTTTGGCGTCCTCATTGTCATTTATTGTGCTAGGTAATTATAAAACAACCATGATCATCTATATAATAAGATTATGCTATGAATTCAATCAGACAATGCTTTGCCCTATTAGTGGCAGGAAGATGAGGGGTGTTTTCATCCACCCTTCGGTTTTTTTCTGGATAGTCTCTGAAACAGCTGGAGCTAAGATGCTGATGCTGTTTGCGAACAGCGGCTGAAACATATAACGTGAAACATATGCATTATACACAGTGATTGTGCATGTTCTTTTTATACGTTTGTCCTCTGCATAATAGGCGGATCCAGACATCCGAAAAGGGGGTTTCAAATAGATACGCCTTGTATCATTTGGTAAGCGGCTCGGTAGTATTTACAGATACAGATGTAGATTGCCTTGGAACGATCATATTCATTATAACATGTCCTGGTCATCACTTGCAAGTTATATATTTTCGAAAAGCATAGGCTGGTGCTGAATATTGGGAAGTAGTTTCACACATCGATTGTTTACTTCTTGAATCATGATTCTTGGTATGTTAAAGTAACAATTGCAATAGCAGTAAATTTTAACATATTTGTAGGTATCACATGTTCACAAGACGTAAACAAGGCGGTTCCCAGAAAAATATAGAGAGGTCGACAAATAATGTATTACATGAGCTGTGAGCAATTCAAGAAAGGGCTTAACCCCTTCATTATAAGCAAACTGCTGTAGGTCTGCAACAAAAGGTGTCTTATAAAAGTAGTTCGAAAGCAGCGAGACAAGAATCGTCACAATCCACTTACACTTCACATCGCATACTATCAACATTCCGTCATGGCTTCACTCTGTCCACAACCAAGACATTATAAACAGCCCACATTCCATAACTAACCATAATAAACAAGGTCTGCAGTCACCCTATATAAGCATAGGGCCTTTAGTGGGCCCTTCAGACTGCAGTGGCAGTGCCGACAGCGGCAGAGTTGAACGACAGACCCACACTGCTGCCGGGTGGTACTGCAGGACTCCCTAGTCGCGCTCCAGCGACCCTGGTAGCAGTCTGTAACCCAGGGGGTCTGCGTCTCGGTGCGTCCGTCAGAGATCTGCGCTCGCAGCTGCGCTATCCAGTGACCGCCATGGGAGTGGCCAGTCGCGCTACGGCCGGCGGCCTCCTCTGGCTACTGGTGCTGGCCGCAGGAGTTCCATCCACACCGGACAGCTCGCCCGCGCCGCAGACGCTGTCCTCGACCGAGCAGCCGGTGGCGGCTGAGCAGCTGTCGGCTTCTGAGCAGCTGTCGGCTTCTGAGCAGCTGTCGGCTTCTGAGCAGCTGTCGCAGCTGCTGGATGCCGCCGTGCAGCGCGTGCTGGAGAGGCGGGCAGATGCAGCGGACAGCAGCCAGCTGGAGCAGCTGCAGCATCGGCTGGACCTGCTGGAGCTGCGGGCGGCAGCCGGTCAGTGTCAGGCGCCCTGGAAACCGGTCAGGAGTGAGCTGGTCAGAGGAGCGTGCGAAGAAAAGTCGGAGATGCAACACGACCTGAAGACGGTCCAGGAGGCAGACCCGGAGCCGACGGAGCAGCCGGAGCCGGAGCCGGAGTCACTGCCGGAGTGTGACCAGTCCCCCAGTCCCCTGCCAGCGTACCAGGCTCCCCACCAGCGGCCGGAGAAGCTCGCCTGCGCCCGCTCCTGTCTGCAGCTGCGTGACCAGGGCGGCGCGCCTCAGGACGGCGTCTACTGGTTCACCGGGATGCCGGTGCCGGTGCTGTGCGACTTCAGCCACGACGGCGGCGGCTGGACGCTGCTGCTGACGGCCAAATCCCGCGACGGCTGGAATCTGCTCAGTGTGCGCGGCCGGCGGGAGCGCTCTCCGTCTCTGGACGACAACTACTCGATCCTGCGGCACGCCGACTACATCCGAGACCTGGGCAACGGCACCCGGTTCGCCTACCGGATCGAGACGCAGGCGGAGAAGGGCCGCCAGCGCTGGGGCGGCGTCTGGTTCGCTCCTCGACGCTATAGCTTCATGACAGAGCACCCGGACCAAACGGAGGTGATATGCGTCAGGAAGTTTGACAAGTGGGTGTATAAGAACGACGGCATTCATAAGCGCATGCCCTGGCTGCACATGCGTGATGCTGATGCTGGAAATAGCCCGATAGTGCTAACCACAAGTAACCCAAATAACGGCTGGGGCTCTTTGCTGTATGATGAAGGCACCACCAGGTACCACCACAGTCCCTGGAGCAACAAAGATGCTACCAACTCGGGCAAAGTTCTCTATTGGATGAGGGAGGAATTTCTGTGATTTTTACTTTATCTGATGATGTCGGCTTATGAATGCATGGGAAGAAGGCACCCACTTCACCTGTTCTTGTTATATTTAGTTTAGTTTGGTAGTTGGTTTATGCTCTAATAAATGTTTTCACTTTAAAGACTTTTTTGTGCTTGCATTGTTGCCGATGAGTTCCTGGGGAGATTTGTCGTAGCCCTGTCACAGCATCATGGAAAATCATCCGCTTATGATTTTCAAAATGCTTATTTTATGATAAATGCTCATTTCTGGTTCATTCTGCATCGATCGGCAATTATTGCGTCAAAATGGGTCCAGAAACTTAGCCGCGTTGAGCATTCAAAAAAGTGTATGCGATTTGCTGAGCCCCCCCCCCCCCCCCACACACACACACACTGTAGTCTGTTTTATGAAGGCGGATAGCTTTAGCTTTAAAGCGCTTTGATGAAAAGCCTACGT
Organism: Amphibalanus amphitrite; assembly: GCF_019059575.1. Classification (NCBI taxonomy): domain Eukaryota; kingdom Metazoa; phylum Arthropoda; class Thecostraca; order Balanomorpha; family Balanidae; genus Amphibalanus; species Amphibalanus amphitrite. The sequence goes on along the minus strand of NW_024882606.1, from coordinate 211,678 downwards.
GAGGCATCAATACCTTTAGGGTTAATAGGGCATTTTTAGATGGCCATCACTGGCCATCTAAAAATATCCACGTACTCTTTATTTTACGTTTTGACCCTCCTCGTCTCGTGCCGTATTTATTTGTGCGTTTAAAGCGATCTGCCATGCCATCGTTAAGAAAAGATTATACCCCCATATACATTTTCGGATTTTTTTACATAGAAATGTAGATCATGTTGAGTTGAACCGAATAGCGTTAAAATTTTGTACATCGGCCCATCAGATCTCGAGATACCAAGAAGGGGGGGGGGGGCGGAGGTCGTAAACAGCTCCCCCGCCACTAATAGGGCACTAGCTAGGAGCCTGTCACTAATAGGGTTAATAATGGGCGCAAAATGACCCCAGCAGTCGGCGCGCCCTAAAGCTCCAATAAACAAACAATAATAGGGTTAATGCTCAAATCACGTCTCTCTTCGCATTTGCCTCTCAATCCGTCCATAACCCTCACCCCGCCCTCTGGCCACCAGGCGATGCTCGAGTCCCACCTGGGCAATGAGTACGGCACGGGCGTGTTCCACTACCAGCACAGCGTGGCCGCCAACATCCCCGACGCGCTCTACATGGTCGATGACGAGGCGCGCGCGGCGGCGGCGGCGGCGGCGGCAGCGGCGGCAGCCGACGGAGACGCCTCGGCAGGAGAGGAAGACGTACCGGGTGAGTGGGGATGTGCCGGCTGTGCCAGAGCTGGGCGGGGAGGTGGTGGCTGTTCCGGCCTGCTCAGCTTCGGGGTGGTCGGATGAGTGTTGAGAGGGATGTGTCTTGTCACAGCATTGCATTCGACGGCTGTCAGGCGTCGTAGAGCGTCGTTGGATGCATTGCTACTTATAACATTGTGCGTGATTTATAGGTGGGTGGACGCGGACGCTATGTACACAGACTGCTGTTACGACCACTAAAGCTTGTCCTCTAGTCAAGGAGTAGTCCTGCTGCCTGCCTCTGACCTGTCTCCTCCCCTCCCGCTCTCGTTTTTCAGTGGCGCCGCGCGCCGACATCCTCTCTGCGATGCTGCAGCGGCAGCGGGAGCTCCAGTCGTCGGGCCTGTACCAGCGGGCCAGCACGTGTCTGCTGCTGACACCGGCCCGCGTCCGGCGGCAGATTGGGCTGCAGGTGGTCAGAGAGTACGGACTGCCCGACTGCATGGTGCGGGTACTGCAGGTCAGTAGAGGGGAGGGGAGGGTGTATGGTCCGGGAGTACGGACTGCCCGACTGTATGGTGCGGGTACTGCAGGTCAGTTTAGGGGGGGAGGCGTGGTCCGGGAGTGCGGACTGCCCGACTGCATGGTGCGGGTACTGCAGGTCAGCAAAGGGGTGGGTGGGTGTGGGCAGGGGTCAATGGTTCGGGAGTGTGGACTGCCCGACTGTATGGTGCGAGCACTGCAGGTTGGTAGACGATGGGGATTGAGAGCTCGTCACATCTGGATGAGGACTGAAGTTGAATGGTAGATGTAAGTTGAGAATGAGGTGGTCATCAGAATAGGAACAAGAGGGTAACTGTAGCAGTCTGGCTCAGATAAATATTGACCATTTTGGCTGGAGCTTTTTGTGTCTGTGCAGCGCGTGTCACAGACGCAGCGCGTGTCACAGAGGGTGTCCGAACAAGAATGGATGACCTAGCACTACACCACACCACAGATTACCTAAGCCGACGTGTTAAACCACTTGGCGTGACGCTGCCACAAATTAGCCTGTCCTGGCACGATTTTCAGTCTCTGTTCCTCTGTAACACCTCACCGTGTGTCTATGTGTCCGTGTGTGACAGGCGGCCAGCCGCCGGAGCGAGGGTCAGCTGACGGTGACGCAGGCCGCCAGCCGGTGGCGCTCCACCAACGACCTGCCGCGACACTGCCTCATCGCCTTCCCCGAGCCGGAGCCCGCACAGTTCCGCACACTGGATGTGAGTGGAACGCCGAGGCGGGGGTCAGGGAGGGCGTAACAGCTGGTCTGATACAGCTCGGTGGGTGATCGTTTCATGTGATAGCTTGTAGCAGTTTAATGCAATTATCTTTCATGCTGATGGAGTTGTGGTGGCTTTTGGACATCGTTGCAGCCTTTTCAATGTTCCTTTTGTTTTCCCTATTGCTTTTTATCATGGCAAATTCCTCCTATTAATATAGGTAAATGAAATATCATCAGCCTCACGCCTTGTGTTTTCTCAATAACCTGCCTAATGCTTATGGGCCTCAGTGGCCCTAAGTATCCCTGTGTGTCGCTGACTCCTTATGCGACCGTCGGACATTTCTGATGACCTTTTGACCTCCACTGTAACCGTCTGACCTCCACTATAATCGCCTGTCTCCCCCCCCCCTCCCCCCCCGGCAGCTGGAGGCGCTGAACCTGCGCGGCGCCGCCGAGGATAGCCGTCTCTCCACGATGCCGGACGTGGCGCTGGCCACGGGCACCCTGCCGCGGCAGCGCTCCCTGCGCCAGCAGCGACAGCAGCGCGAGCTCGAGCTGGACCTGGGCGACGGCACGCGCCACTACCAGAGCCACTGACGGCAGGCGCCGGACGTGTGCGCATGCGCGTGCCTGCTGCAGTAGTGGCTGCAGCGGGCGCGCGCCCACCGCGCGCCGTCCGGCGGCCGTGCCGCGCCGCGCCGCGCGCGTGACGGCGCCCTCACCCGCCTCCGCCGCCTTCATTGTATCTAGATCTCATTCATCGGATGCGCCTTACCCGCTGCCATAGACAGGAGACCGCTGACGGACGGAGAGACTGAGAGGGACCGACACTGTTCAGTCCGACAGACAGACGGAAAGACTGACTGACGGGCGGACGGACTGACGAACTGACGGGACAGACGCCGGACGGTGGGTGGCTGGACGAGTCGAGACGCCTCACAGACCACTGTTTGACGGATGACGTTTTCTCCGTGAGGTGATATGAACACACGCTGTACCGTGAAGATGGTGATTGTTGTTTCGTACACGCATTGCGTCTATAAGTGGCTACCATACTCAGCTATGCGTGGATTACCGTGGGAGCTCGGTGGTCCGAGGCGGATACGCCAGTCGACTGCTGCTCCCCAGAGAGTGTGAGTGAGATGTGCTAGTGTGTCCGAAGTTATTTATTGTGTGCGCCGCCCTGAACGTCTCTGGAAGTTGGCGAACCGGGCCCAGTACAAATCAGCCAGCCTCCCCTCTCCCGGCCGCTGTTCGCTCTTTCTGTCTCTTCTCTCCAATCCCGGTCAGGCCAAACGCTCTTTCCTGCGCGCTAAAGACACTGTTCTCTACCTCCGCGGCGCGGCCGCGCCCGTCGAGCGGTCTCTCGTCGTATTTCGGCCCGCGCACCGCCGCCGCCGCGTGTTACCTATGATTCTGACCGGCCCCACACCCGTTCGCCACTCGTCCCGTGCCCCCATATTATGTGATAGTGTGCAGTTTTCATACCTAATGCCCGTATAATTATACATACACGTCTATGTTTTTGCGGCTGGGCCGTCGCCCGTTCCGGACGGGGCGACCGCCGGCCGCTGTGTGTCGAGATCAAATGCTATCCTCTGAAATGACGACCGACCAAATAGTAGCCGTTCGTGATGGTGTATTCTCGGTTGTGGTCTGTATGCGTGCGCGGGTGCCCGGCCGGTGTGTCCGGTGGCCGGCGCGACTGGCCGCGGGCTGACGGTGCCCGGCGCCGGGTGGTCGCGCCGGAGAGGTGTCGTGGTGAGTCGGTTCGAGTATAACCCGTGTTGTGGACGCTGTCTGGCCTCTGGTTGGTGTGTGACCCGGCCCGGCCCGCCGGTCGGTCGGGTCATGGACCGTGTCACCTTCGTCGGCCCGTGTTCGGTACGTGTTGTGACCGGGTTGAGGACCACTGGGGCACGTGTAACGCCGGTTTGTATCACCCTGTATCCACTTACCGCTTGCTGTTGGTATATACGTTGTAGTCCTTGTACAATTATTGCGATTCTAGGATCAATACAATACTTATATTCACGTACACGGCTGTTTTGGCTAGATACGTGGTGGTAGCGGCCGCGGTTGGACGTGGTCTAGTGGCGGGAGCGTTATGTCTGTGAAATGAAAATTAGCGATCAGCGAACTGGGAGCTACTGGGTGCCTTGGAACTGGGAGCTAAGCTGCAGAGTGTCTTATTGGTCCTATCATTCATCAAAGAAATCTGCACGCTTTGATCATCTCTTCGGTGCAATAAAGGCGGGTCGTCGAATGCCTAACTTTGAAGACAGACTATTGACAAGCAACTGAAGCATTAAAGACGTAGTTCTGCCAAAGTCTTCGGGTACAATGTGATTGATCGGCTTCACTCGCACTTGTGTCATATCTCTCAAATCAAGAAGCAGAAAACATGAAATGAAATACTATTATTTTTCGCATGATGGCAGAATTACTTTAGTCCTTTATCATTTGGTAGCAATCTGGGAGCTGAATACTGAAAGCGTTATGGCGCAAAAGCTACAATCGACATGCATCTCCAATTCTGTTCACTAGTGCTGCTTCGTGTGGTATGTTGTTTGTATAGGCTAATTGCTAGGCAACAAGTTGAGCTTATGCTGAAGTTGAGTAATGATTGGCTTTCTTTCCGCTTGCCGTATTCTGCGAACAAGTTTTGCACAAGTTTGGCTGGCAAGGAGCCTCGTGAATCTTGATGTGTGAGGTTTTGTGAATGGGAACAAATTGTATGTTATTCCTGTTTTGGACAGTTTTTGCAAGAGTTGTTGCAAGTGCTGTCTGAGAAAGTGATCTTTGACACACCAGAGGTAAGAGCAACATTGAAAGTCTGTAGTTGGCTGTCTGCTGTCGACTGTCGTCGAAGTAAACCGGAAGTACCTAAGCGGCGGCGGTTAGCACATCAATATGACCTGTTAATTGCTAAGTGGGTATGGTGCACCTGCTTCACCTTTGCAAATTATAATGCTGGAATAACTGAGATTTTGAAGAAACACTAAATTGTGAAGTGTTGTATTTTAAGCTGTACCGCAGCAGTGTTGTATCATGACATCATGAATTCCAGGACAAACGATCATGATCATCAGAAATCCCACATTGACATGGCGCATAACACCTGCATGAAAAACTTTTGTTTCTTTTCAGCCACCTCAGTAAACAAATGAGCTTCCAAAACATAGCTATGTGCCATGTTGCATGGCATGGGCAATTGGGCACTGGACACTGTCCATTGGACAGGTCCCTCGGTCCTAGTAGTCTGATCAGACTTCTCCAGCCTACAAAACCAGACTGGAAAGCAGTTCATGATGCTATTCCCCTCACTCAGGCATGGCCATCTGCTGACAAAGCTCCTGTTGCTGCCTCCTGGGATCATTTTTTTGTGACTGTTTAAATGTCTCACTCAATCGAGTTGCTGTCGAGTGTCTAGGCTGCAAGAGTATGAAGCATTGCTATATGGCCAAGATTTTATTGCTGCACAAATGCACAGCTTCTCAGGGGTTGCAGATTTACTGTGGGGCTGTATGCAATATGAATCCTAGTCACTGCAAAACATAGCAGCAGAGTCCACATACCAAATTTTGGCCAGGTGGATAAGTTTGCCAACCAGTGCAAACCAGGCTAGAATTCTGCATCTATTCATAATTACATGATGGAGCAAGACCTGGAAACTTACTCTAAAATTGGAAAAATCATTTTTGATGAATGGCACTGCTTTGAAATGGCAACGTTTCCCCCACCAGCTGGTTGTTTCTCATGGATATCATATTGTTGGGCACTGTTGCTTGCACCAGGACATGGAGGGTTTCCCTGTTATTTTATTCATCAAGTGTCACCTTAGGTACAACAAAGCATCCATTTATTATGTTTCAAAATTTGATCCACCTGCCACAAAAAGAAGTCACTCTGGCCTGACTGCATGCTAATCTGCATGTATAATTACTGTGTGTGTAATCTGATAGACATTTGCCAGTTCCTGTGCTCTGCGTCATCTTCATGTTATTTTTTTATGTTGTACGGTTGCATCTACTAACTTTAATCGCTGTTTCAAGCTGGACTTACGCCATGTGACTTTGTGGTTGCGACACCCCCAGGGCCCAGACACAGCTCATCATCACGAATGACGACCAGCTTTCTTCATTTTACAGAAACCTGAGAACCATTCTTCATCATGGTTCGTAAGCTCAAATATCATGAGCAGCGGCTGCTGAAGAAAGTTGACTTCATATCCTGGGAGGCAGACAACACACTTCACGAGGCGAAAATCCTGCGCAAGTTCCAGATCAAGAAGCGAGACGACTACACAAAGTACAACAAACTGGCCCGCCAAATCCGTGAGATCGCGCGCAAAATAAAGAACCTCGACCCGAAGGACAAGTACCGCGTGGAGGCCTCGGCTCAGCTGATCGAGAAGACCTACCAGATGGGTCTGATCCCCACCAAGTGGAACCTGGAGCTGGTCGACAAGATCACCGCCTCTTCTTTCTGCCGCCGGCGGCTGCCCGTGCTCATGGTGCGCCTCAAGATGGCGCCCACCGTCAAAATGGCCACCCAGTTCGTCGAGCAGGGCCACGTGCGCATCGGCCCCGAGGTGATCAGGGACCCGGCCTTCTTTGTGACACGCAGCATGGAAGACTTCCTCACGTGGGTGGATGCGTCAGCCATCAGGAAGCACGTGCTCGAGTACAACGAGCTGCGTGACGACTTTGAGCTGTGAAGTGAATGACCGTGACGCGTTTGGGCGAACTGGGCGTTGTGTGTTGTTTTGGGCGAACTGTGGGCAGCGAAAACTGAGCTATGAGACGTATGACAGTGACGCGGGCGGCTGGTTTGTGCGAACTGTGAGCGATTTGGCGCTGATGGAGGAGTAGGCTTCGTCTGAGCTTCGTCTGAGGCTGGTCGTTACGCGAGATGGCGTGTACGATCGTACGAACTTGACCGACCAGCGCTTAGAAACTCAGTGAATGCGTGTAACTGGTTGCCGAGCTGACCATATGAACTTGAACGCTGCGTGTCGTGCGATAGGGAGTGGCCATTTTTCAGTGTTTTGCATTGAACGTGTGCTCTGCATTGTTCATAAATAAATGTAAAATGTATTGAACTTAATCCTTTCTTTGGTTTGAACTATCGGAATTTTGTTCCGTGTGCCATGATTGCATTCGTTGCATTTGTATTCTGTCAATTTATAGCATCCATCATGATTTGCCTTCTTACTTTATTACGGTTGTTTATCGTAGGTTTCTTTAACTACCTGATTTCAGGTGGTGGAAGCTATGTATCTCTCCGCTAGGGGCGCTGTATGTCCTTCCTGCTTTCCTAGGTGGCGCTAGTGTTGTCCGTATTTCACCTCGCAGAAGCGCATAGTGAGGATGGACGATTCTCTGACAAGTAAACATTTGTGTCATGGCTACTCGCCAGCCGTAGGTTACCGACAACTGCTATAGCTTACACTGGTTCAATCAACAATTTGTTATGGCGCTCCATTGATTGCTCGATCGTTTAAAATCATAAGTAGAGCATGGTGACATTGTCGGTGAGGGCTTTTCAGCAGTGACCGAACGAAGCCCGATAATTGTTGAGAAGTGAAGTACTGAAATGCGGTTTGCCAGGAGCTCTGCTGTCCACGCGATTATGTTCAACTGACAGCAGAAGGTGTCCAGTATCTACCGAAATTATGATCATCATTATTATTATACATGAACTTCCCAATTTCAGGGGGTGGTTTTAACCCAGGCCCGTATTGGTCTTTTTCAGAGCGTGTAACGTGTGGGGGGGGGGGGGTCCCTGCTCGAGCTAGAGTTTCGAGAAAAAACTAGTGTAGTCCCATCGCCTGAACGGAAGAGAAATGCGTTGGTAAATACAGTAGGTAAAAACGTCTGTCAATTAGACTCGCAATGCGCATCCATGACCCAGTTGGTGAACCATCATGTAATCGCACTTTGCGACAAATCATAAGCAAGTGCCAGAAATTCCTGCCCAATGTTCCAATGGCACCAACTGAGATAAGACACCGAGAGAGACAGCTAGAGCCTGCTAGTTCAAGTCAAAAAGCGAGAACTGGCTAGGCACTGCGAGGAAACTTGAACGATCAGTCGTGCATTAACCACAACGTTGCTTTCTTACTTGCTTACCCTTCTGGTTCTTTTTCCGTTACCTATAGTATCCGGCAAGTTCAACGCTCTTGCTAGTTGCTACCCATTTTGTAGCAGGGGCTGTTTCAGCACTCAGTACTCAGTCGTCAGTCTCTTATATGACTTGAAGGTGGCGGCAGCAAACGGCCTCGTCATTTTTCTCGATTCAATCTGATCATCCCGCTGCCTTCATCACCGCCTCCCGCCGCGCGCCGGCCGCCGGCTGCCCATCAGATCTCTGTGTGATTGACAGCCCCACATTCGGGCCGGTTACCGTTTGACTAGCGGGCGGCTTAGCAGCGCGGCTGCAGGCCTCTGCAGCTCGGCGCGCTCCATACATCAGCCGGACGCGCCGGCAGCGGCGGATGACACCTGGCTAGTTAGCCGGTGATGGCCCGCTTAGCATGACGGATTAGACGGCCTGCAAATGAACATGGCGTGCGGCGCCATTTATCTTACCGTGGAGAGCACTGATCTTGCCGGCACCACACTGTATGCCTCTTCCTCTGCCGTCATTCAGTATAGGTATGTCTGAATGTGAGCATACCTATACGCGGAAGGTTTTACGCTGAAAACGATTGTTGTGCAAAGTCTGAGTTTTTACAGTACCTACTGTATGCATTAGCAATAAGCATACCATGCCTGTTTAGTTTTGGACTTGGGTGTTGGTTTTATTGGCTGATGGCTCCCTACTGTTTATACGATGAATTCCGTTTCCAAGAAGTCTCGAAGATATTGGTGCGCTCTTTAAACGTAAAACGATGAGAGCGTTCGTTGGCATGCAAGGCGGAAATATTTACTGAATGTAACAAATGCAAATCGCGCGGTTCTCCGCTCCCAGAGATGTTGAGGTCGTTAGTTACCCGTCATCCATTATGCCACCGACACCGTGAGTCATTTTTCACCGCGAGATACCGTCGGCGCTGGAGAAACTGACAAAGAAACGTTCTTTATTACCAAAACGTACAAACAAACATGACGAATGTGACTGTCGACTCATAAGAGTGCCATCATAAAGGCCGGGAAAGGGGAGCTGCCGTTCTCGCATAATCGCGATGCTACCGAAATTGCGATGGAGAAGGGAGGAAGCGATACCTAAGCTGTAAAGCTGGCTACTAATCACACTAATGGACATGAGGCCAATAAGCAGCGGCGGCGTCCAATTTCGGCACTGAGCAATGAGCTTTGGACAGATATGGAACACTCGGATGTGATTGAAATGGCTCGGGCAATGGGCCGAGCGATGCGGACGGAAGCTAAATGGTGAGATTCCTCCGGAAGGCGTCAGCGCAGTGGAGCCATTTTTTGTCGGAATGGTTGCTAATCTGAACAGAAATCTGGCTAATTACTCTGGGATTATGAGCTGCACCAGTGGGCATTGCTGTTTATGATTTATTACCGGAATCCATTTGCACACCTTGGTGCTTACTGCTTATTGTCCAGCTATAAGCGAAAGGTTTAAGTTACCTATGTATACCTATAAGTCATACCTAAAAAGGCAATATAATGTGTGCTTGCCCTAGCTTATATCAATCCTAGACTTTGCTCGAAAGTGGCAGGCACAATGCTTTTCAATGCTTGTACGACCATTCAATTCCTGCCCCCTGCATTTTCTTATTTATCTTCCTTTGCGAATGTAATAAAGAATATTGTTTCCTGCAGCTGTCCTGAAAGGTGGCTCAGTACGTCTGATGGAGACGGGTCACCGGGTCATACTAGCGGTCTGGGTAACTCTCAGAGCAAACTCCTTAGGAGTAGGAGTTCCTCAGCTCTACTTCGATTCTGGTTACACACACAGAAAAATATTAACACCGTTAGCGGTGTAATTGCACAGTACATATCTGAGCACTTGAGGAAAGTTAATTTAGTCCCTTCCCCGCTTAAATTACTCGCGCTTCCAAATGAACACCAGGAAGAAGGTAATAGAACACTGTTAGGAGGGTTGGGTGTTTTGCTACATGTAGTAAAACACCCAACCCTCCTAACAGTGTTCTATTACCTTCTTCCTGGTGTTCATTTGGAAGCGCGAGTAATTTAAGCGGGGAAGGGACTAAATTAACTTTCCTCAAGTGCTCAGATATGTACTGTGCAATTACACCGCTAACGGTGTCAATATTTTTCTGTGTGCAGGTGACCGTCCAGCCCGGGGCACGGTATAGGTAACGAAAGGGACGCGAGGACCCTACGGGCAAAAAGACTGATGGATGTGCTCTATTTGACCAGGGGCGTCGCCACGGATTTTTGAGTGGGGGGGGGTCGGGTTTCCGGCCTTCGTCTTGATGGGTAGGGGTGTTTTTAGCCACACTCCCGTTTTTTTTTTTTTGTGTGCCCGGAGAAAAACCTCGGCACGCAGCGCCGCGAAAGCAGCGGTATATCTTATTGTACATCAATTTTGCATCGTGCATAAAAATCAAGCAAAGGTCACCTGAGGTCAGGTCACAATGTCATGTCAAGTTCAGTTTTAATGCCTCTTAAAACTGCAATCTTGTCATTCCTATAGATTATCTCCTGACTCCTATAAGTCTAAAATTTGGTGTAATGAATGGGATTATAAGTGCCAACATTTCATGGATCTGGGATTTTACATCTGAGAAGTGATTGTGAAGTCAGGTCAAATAGGTATGTGACCTCACCAATCATGATAAGATATGGGAAAAGCACGATGCCTTCTGCTTTGAAAGAATATGCTAAAAACGCTAGATACTTTTGTAGCCATGGCACCTTGTTCATTTTAGAGACAAGGTGCAGCTAATGACCAGTGGTGACTGGAATGGTCAGAGATTAGGTCATCAAAGGTCTCTAACACATTTTCGACAACAACTTTTAATGGAGACGTTGTAGAGCGATGACAGCACCTGGTGTGTGTTCAGCTCAGTAACACAGATCGATCCATATGCAGCAAGTTCTTTTCTAGTCAGGTCATGACCTTTACCTGATGTCAAGTTTTCTATTCAAGTTCAAATTGTAAGCCATGCGACGTGTTTCGACGAAACAAAAACGATGGTGATAACATGAATATCATACACGTTCACTGAATCATAGGTTGTTACATAACAAATGTTTCGGCAAAATCCATCCGTTTAGCTGTTTGGACTCTATGGTACACAAGCCATAGACCCGAAGTCATATCTGAGGCGAAGTTGGCGAAAGAGCTTTAAAAAAGCTATCGAATACGCTTTCTGTGTTGCTGTAGGCTAGCTCTTATTCGTATTTTACGGGTCGCTAAGGTAAAACGCTTACCAACGTAACGCTAAGGCATGCCTTCGGCCCCTGATCGAGGTAGAGCTTCGTGGACGAGCGAGAATGCTGCCCGTGATGAGAGAAAGCCAATGATGCCCAATTTTAAGGTCTTGGCCAATGGCCGGGTCATCTTCGGTCAACGCCCAAAAGTAGGAAAAATCTGGCCGCCTGCTAGAACTTAGTGAGCCGTAGCTGTTATCGGGGTCCCGAGTACGAGTTTGATGTTAGTCTTGAACAAAAATGATGACTCCATGCATTTTGGGTAGATCGGGTCGGGTCAGGTCAGGTCGACCAGCAGGCTTCCTGCCGGCCATCTACATAGAGTGCCGGTGACTGACAACCACCAACGATAGCTTTGTAACATGTTACATAACCACCATTTATCGAAACTTCTTCAAACGGTTCAAACGGGCGCTAAACTCGAAATCAGCCCCAAAAACCACACTTGTGAGTGGAAGCAAATAAAACTCAAAAAAGTTAACCAAGGTCATCCATATTCGAATCAGGGCAATTTTTTTTTTTAGAATAGGTGTAAAATTCATTAACTCGAGGTCACTGGAAGTTTCGTTGCAATATAGGTACTACTTTTTGCGCGTCTTATTAGGAAAGCCCCAGAGGGATCCACCATTGACCCCATTTCCCCTATGCAGGCAGGTCCAAGGGTAGCAGGGCTGAGGCTAGCCAGGTATAGTCGGTCAAATATGTATCTTTCCCGGCCGCCAAGTGGCGCTACGGTCTGGATTCGATAGTTGGCTGAGCCCACACCCCAGCTGCCCTGGCGGCTCTGGCGGCCCTGTGACGTCACGCGCGGGGGGCGGAGCTACACAGCGGCCGGCTGGAGAGTGACCGCAGACCAGCACTGGACGGCCTCGCCGCCGGGTGCTCCGGCGGGTCTGGCCGGGAGAGGCGAGCAAGCGGATGCGTTAGGAATCTAACGAATGTGAGGGCAGCGCGATGGTCTAACTAATGATGGCTGTGCTTTCATGCGCCGTGTAAATTGTAGACTGAGCGCTATGAGCTATCAAAGGATTATCTGGTGTTTCAACAGGGGTCGCTGACCTAAAGATTAAGATGGTTGCTCTTGATACGATCGAATGCTTGGTGATATGATGATTAGCGCAAGAGAAATATTTAATCAAATTATGACCGGTTATTTTTTGATAAAGCAAAAACTTTTTTCATTTTTTTTTTTGGCATTAACGGGAAAGCGTTAAGCCATATCTACTGAAAATCTTAACCTGCGCCGGGCCGGGGGGGGGGGGCGATTTGCGCCCCCCCCAGGTTTTTCGCAGATAGCCGAAAAACGGCGGCGTGCAGCGCCACCAAATTTTGCATACCTGTTTTTCCATCTATTGCGCATACTGTGTGCGAATTTTGACCTTATATGACTTAAGGTCAGGTCAACAGGTCGGTTTGAGTGACCTAACGTCACAAAAAGTTTGAACTTGCACCAAAGCTACAACTGTTGACCGATCGATATGAAACTTTCAGGAGTTAGTAAGGGTGACAATATCCACAAAATGTATGTCTCGGATTTTTTTATCTATGACCTGAGGTCAGGTCAATCTCACAACCTCCCCATTATAAGTCAATGGGATAAATTTCAACTTCATCTGAATGCCACCCGATCCACACAATATATTCAGGATCATGGTGTTGCAGGTCCCTGGTCCCGGCATCTCAAACCTAGAGCGACTACACTCAAGTTCAAGCTAACGGTCTCCACTCTCTTATTCAGATACCTATCGAAACCTTTCCGCGACCCGGTGCTGTGGCTCAATCAGTGGGCCAGCTGGCCGCAGACCATACCCGCAGGGCATGAACCTTTGACCATATTAGGTCAACACGCCGTGGCCCCAGCCCGCTCGCCAGGTCCGCGCTCATTGGCCGACGCGGCAACCGCACAACCTGTCCCCTCCCCTCCGTAGTACTCGCAGCGGCCGGCGGATTCAGCCAAGTTACCGACCTGCCCAGCGAGGGGAGGGCCGGCCGGGAAAGATACATATTTGACCGACTATACCTCGTAGTTACTGATACGTCATCCGACGAATCGACTGCAACCATTATTTTGACAATCAGACGAACGCTTGGGTCAGTTTCGACGCGCTCGCTCATTTGAGGGATAAAAGGGGACTACTGTTAACGCCAGACCCCTTGAGACCCTAATTTTTCGCGATTACTTTTAAATGCGTGAAGGAATTTCAACCAAGCTCAGGACATGGCCGTTTCAAGACAGGCCGAAACTTTTACAATTTAGATATTTTATCGCCATTTCAATATTTCAGGCACTTGTCATTGACTCGTAATGTTAAATTTCGAGCAAGATTTTCATCCGGTGTGTAGAGGCTATCACCAGTCAGTCTGTGATACGTTATGACGTCACAGCTAAGCCCCGCCTCTGTGGTCTTGGCCTGCGGCGGTTTCGGGCCGGCGCGCGGTCACTCTCGCTGTGGCGGGGAGCGGGGACGGGCGACGGTCGAGCGGTGCCGAAAGCCGGCGGAGTTGTGCGTAGCGTCTTGGCTGACAGTGCCCAGAGAGCGACATGATGACTAAGGAGTCATAAATGCTCAATGCGCATTGCTTCTACAATGCTGATATGTTCGCTGATATTTTTTTTTATAAGCTGCAAATGACGGGCAGATGGCATATAACTGACATAAGGTTAGGAAATATTCACCTGTATTTAAAGGGACACTCCCACCTTAACATTAGTTTTGAGTTGAGATAGCCAAATTGGTGGCCATGGCCTGCAAATACCGGTTTGGGCACTCACAACATCGAAAAATGCTTTAATTCGAAGATATGGAATTTCAAACTTGCAGTTTTCGGATTCTAAGGGGCTAATGCATTGGAATGCCCCCTTAGAATTTGTGACGTCAGCGGAGATCTAACGATTTTTAAATCTTAGACTAAAACCATCGTTAACACGTGGTGGTATACGCTGCTTTGCGCGCAACGTCTGCCGCACTTTAAGGCTGCCAAATTATTGCTTCCAAATAAAGTCGCTAGTAACAGGGGAGATCCCAAAAAGTAAACAAAAGTAAAAGCCTAATATCTTGAAAACCAGTGAATATTTTTTGGTGAAATTTGGTAGATATTCGTTTTCGCTCTTTCTGAACCAAGGGACATCACTTTCATGCCAATTCATTAACTTTTTTGAAGGTGGGAGGTGTGCTGGTGTCCCCGCCTCCATTATGCGTGGTGTGCCGGTGTGTGCCCGAGTTGAGTCCCTGGAGACGCCACTGCCGTGCCCTGCCCTCCGGCAGTCGGCCGGCCAGCTGGGTTCCTGGTCCCTTGGTGGGGAGTTGGAGCGGAGCACCAATACACGCCGGAACGTTACTACCGCGTCTCACATGGCGCAGCCGGCAGGGTAGTGAACCGCGGTGTTAAAGGAAAAGGGCCACCTTTAACATGGGGATTGAAACTGAGATAGCCATCTTGTAGCCCGTGTCCGAAAACCTATCTGTCTACCTCCTTACGGCCGATTTCGGCCTCCATTCGTAGATATCGGCAATTTTAAAAGAAAATACGCCAGGAATGCGTTCTTATTATTGGTGCCAATCGGAATTTCTTTTCTTGGAATTCCAATTTTTGTCCAATTCCAATTTGGAATTTGGACGGAATTCTTAACATTTTTTTGGAAATTAATCGGAACACAAGGCCTTTAGAAATTTTAAATTTTAAAACGGAGGCCTTTAAAACGCTTTTAAACACTTTTAAAATTTACGCAAAAATGCAAAAATCGTTAAAAATTGGAATAGCCCCCGCTTTGGACAAAATTGGAAATTTACTTGGCAATTTCTTGGAATTGGATCGGAATTGGAATTGAAATTTCATGAAATTGGCACCACTAGTTCTTATCCAAGGAATGCGTTCTTATCCGACAATACAGCCACCCGCGGCGAGGCTTTGGTTTTTTACCAATCAGCTCCAACCAGCTCAGCTTTAACCAATCAGCTTATCTGACACAATCCGACGAGTCTGTCTTCTGAACGCTGATTGGCTTGAGTGTGACGTCATCGCTATGCCATCATACAGTAGGTGCCGTAGAGAGTATCAACATAGTACCAATATGTTAAATAGTTTTAAATACTTTTTCGCGAATTGTGCACTTCTGGCACCAGTTTTAAAAAGAAAATGAAAAATAATAATGTCAAAATGAAAAACAACGATATCTTCATATTTCACGAAGGTGGCCCTTTTCCTTTAAGTGATAAGTGTTGCGGAACCGACGAGTGACGGCGATGTCTCATAACGGTGAGACTGTGGACGTTTCGCGGAGTGGTGTCGTGGCTCCAGCTGCAGGAGCTGGCCCGACGTGGGCCGGCCGGCACGCGCGACCGGACAGGCTGGACATCGCCAGCGACCGAGGCGAGTTATTTCACGTCTGGCGAGAGCGATGGGAAGATTATGTGCTGTTGTCTGGTCTGGAGCGGGCAGAGCCCCGCATCCAGATAGCCGCTCTCCGAGACTGCCTCACGGACGACACAATCAGAGTGCTTCGGAACCTGGAGCTAAGTGGACCCGATCGTACTGACGTGAGAAAGTCCATCGAGGCTCTAGAGAAATACGCGAACGGCCAAATCAATGAGGTCGTTGAGCGCAAAAAGTTCAACGAACGGGTACAGGAACAGGGCGAATCCTTTGATGACTTTTTAACGTCCCTTAGAGAACTCGCCCGCAGCTGCAATTTTTGCACTGAATGTCGCGATTCGCTTATAAGGGATAGAATCATTATGGGTCTGAGGTCTGCAGAGACCGTTCGATGTCTGTGTGCAACACCGGACCTGTCTCTGTCGGCCACTGTTACTGTTTGCAGGGCGCAGGAGGCGGCATCTCGCGACGCACGGGAGCTGCACGGCGGCACTGCGGACGGCCCGTCGGCCCTGCAGGTGTGGTCGCCCCGGACCGGTGGCGGTCCGGCCGCCTGCACTGGCTGCGGTCGGCGGACGCACCGACCCGGCCAGCAGTGCCCCGCCCGCGGGCTGCGGTGTCGGGCCTGCCGGGGACCGGACCACTTCGCAGCTGTGTGCCGGTCGAGGACCGACGGCCGGCGGAGCCGCGAGGGGTCGTACGGACGGTACCGATCCCCGCCGCCCCGGGACCGGTATCGGTCCCCACCGCTCCGTGATCGGTACCTGTCATCTCCGCCGCGAGACCGGCCTCAGTCTCCGAGAGGTCGGCACATGTCGTCGCCGCCCCGAGAGGTGTACCGGTCACCATCTCCCCGCGATCGGCACCGTGCAGCGACAGGGGATCGTCGCGCCTCTCGTAGTCGCCAACGGCAGTCTCCAGACGGGTACGGCCGAGTCCGTTTCCGGCGGGATGGTGAAACGGCGAATCATGTGGACCGCCGAAGCCCCAGCACATCGGCTATCATCGCGTCTGCATCGGTACAGGGTGCCCCGAGGGTGCGGGTACGCGTAGAGGCGTACTACTCGGCTGATGTGGACGCGCTGCCCGACACCGGAGCGGACATCAGTGTTGGAGGTATCCAGTTCCTGGACGACATGAATGAGTTCCCTGAGAACCTTCTACCGCCCAACGAACACCCGAAAGCAGCTGACGGAGCCACCGTCAAGTCTATCGGCGTTCTTCCCGTTCGTATCACCCTGGGTGACGTCACGGTTGATGACGACATACACATTCTTCCGCGCGTCACGGGTCTGCTGATGTCATGGAGGACCACCCGCCGGTTAAACATTATTCCAAAGGACTACCCGCGTCAAATGAACAGCGCGACCTCGACGCCCTACGTCAACAGCGCTGGTTCGAGACACCCGGCAGCTCCAGACGACAGCAGTACGACTGCTACCCCGGTCTTTGAAGATCAAGCAAGCTCGACCGGAGGGCCGCGCGGCACGGCCACGCCAGCGCCATCTACAACGCAACCCGACCGCTTTGTGGCGACATCTGTGCGGACGGAATCCGCACCGCGCTGTCGCCAAGCTGCACTGCCATCTACATCCCAGGTCAGGGAAGAGACACTAACTCCGAGCACTCACTGTACGACCAACGGTCAGATAGCCACTCCCGAGCACCGAGAGGAGCAACGTGCCACGAAGATCCCAGACCTCGTGCAGGAATTCCCCACTGTGTTTGATGGCAACATTCGGTGCATGCCAGGAGAGGAGTACAAGATCCATCTCCGTGAAGATGCGGTGCCATTCTGCGTCACCGCGCCACGACGGGTACCACTGTCGTATCGTGACCCACTGAAAGAGGAGCTGAAACGGCTTGAGGACCAAGACATCATCTTCCCGGTGACGACTCCGACTGACTGGTGCGCACCGATCGTTGTCAGCGCTAAAAAGGGAGGCGGCATCCGGCTTTGCGTGGATCTTTCGATGCTGAACAAACACATCCGTCGAGAACGCTATCAATCACCGACTCCAGCAGAAGAAGTAGCATCCATTGTCGGAAAGAGGGCCAAATGGTTCACAGTGGTTGATGCTGCCAAGGGATACCACCAGTGCCCGCTTGCGGAAGAAAGCAGGTTACTGACAACTTTCATCACACCGTTCGGGAGATTTGCCTTCAAACGCGCCCCGTATGGTGTCTCGTCGATATCCGAGCATTACAACCGGAGGATGGACGAGGCACTGCAGGGAATGCCCGATAACTACCGGAAAGTGGTAGATGACGTCATCATCTTCAGCAGCACACTGGAAGAGCACATCCAGCACGTTCGGGAGTTTCTGTCTCGATGCGAGGAACGAGGCATTTCCCTCAACCTGGGAAAGCTCCAACTGGCTCAACGCTCCGCAAAGTTCGCCGGCTTCATTGTGACACAAGAGGGGTACAAGCCAAACCCGCAACTGACTCAAGCTCTATCTGCGTTCCCGACTCCGCGTAACATCTCTGACTTACGCGGATTCTTCGGACTCATCAACCAGCTGTCCTCATTTACCGACAGTGTAGCAGAGCTAATGGAGCCGCTTCGTTCTCTTCTGAGTCCAAGAACCACCTTTCTGTGGGAAGAGCACCATCAGCGGGCGTTCGAGAGAGCGAAGGAACACCTTGCTTCGGTGCCGACTCTCGGCTTCTTCGACCCCACCAGGCCGACGATGCTCGCAACCGACGCGAGTCGCAAGAAGGGTCTGGGCTTTGTTCTGCGACAAGCTGACAAGGATGGGCGATGGCACGTCATCCAAGCTGGATCACGCTTCCTCAGTGATGCCGAAACGCGGTACGCGACCATCGAGCTTGAGGCGCTCGCTGTATGCTGGGGCCTACAGAAGTGCCGCCTGTTCATCGGAGGACTTCCGAGCATCGAAGTAATCACGGACCATCGTCCTCTCGTACCAATCCTCAATAGCAAGACGCTAGACGAAATTGAAAATCCAAGGCTGCAGCGTCTCAAGTTACGGATGAGCGAGTTTGGGACAATCTCAGCAAGATGGGTACCGGCCTCCCAGCACAGCGCTGCTGACGCCCTGTCTAGGAACCCGATCGAGCACCCAAACGAAGACGACGAGTGTGGAGAGGATGCAACGACTTCCTGCATCCAGTCTATCGTCATCAGTGAACTCAAGGCCCATGACGTCGACATCAGTCTCAAAGAGGTCCGGGAGGCTGCTGCTGCGGACCACGAGTTCCAGCTACTGGCAGAAGTCATTCGAAACGGCTTCCCTGACAGTAAATCAGAGGTTCCAGAAGCCGTCAAAAGGTACTGGCCAGTTCGAGATCGCCTGACAGTGGACGATGGAATCGTTCTTTGTGGATGCAGGGTCGTTATACCCCCATCCTTGCGGAAGAGAACGCTCGCGACACTCCACGCGGGGCACCTGGGGAGAGAAAGGACAATTTCCAGAGCAAGACAGATCGTCTACTGGCCAGGAATGAATGCTGACGTCGATCACGTCACAAAGTCATGCGACCGCTGTCAGAGTGAGCTCCCTCCCAACAGCGGGAGACGCTGATCCAGCACGAGCTTCCAGGACGACCCTTTCAGCATCTGACTGTCGACATTGGAAGTCACGCTGGAGGTAAATATCTTGTTGTTGTGGATGGGTTTTCTGGATGGCGTCATGTAGCATACCTCGGCTTACACTCGGGCACAACCAAAGTCATGTCTGCATTGCTAAATGTCTTCCGACAAATCGGGGTTCCCGAGGCACTGTGGAGTGACGGGGGCACTGAATTCACATCATATCAGTTCCGAAGTTTTCTCAGAAAGTGGGGCATCAGTCACCACACATCATCTCCCCACTATCCACAACCTAATGGGCTCGCCGAGTCTGGAGTGAAGGCTGCTAAAAAGCTATTGAGAAGGTGCTGGGACTTTCGCAGGTGCAGACTGGACGAGGACGCCTGGACGAGAGGGATCCTCCAACACTGGAACACGCCCGGTAGCTGCGGAGTGTCGCCAGCTCAGCTCGTGTACGGACGACCGATCAGAGACACTCTGCCATCACACCCTGATCTCTACAAACGGCAGCCCCCTGAGGAGTTCGCTGACCGACGGGAGGAGTGCCGTCGTAAAACTAAGGAGCGCTACGACAGCCGAGCACGGGATCTCCCCGAGTTCCCAGTCGGAACCCATGTACGGGTGCAAGACGTCCGCACCCGCCGGTGGGAGAGGTGCGGCACAGTGACTGACGTCCTACCGTTCCGGAGGTATCGTGTGCGGTTTGACGATGGCGGCAGTGTAGACCGCAACCGGTGCCACCTTCGCCGGAGGTATGCTGTTGTTGAACCGTGTCTAGCGGAGAGGAGCGGCGCATCGGACAACTCAGGTCCGACCGGGCAGCGTCGCGCCGAGGTGCCCAGCGGAAGCCGACAGCCGCTTCAGGGGACGTCCCGTCTCGCCGAGGAGCCGCCGCTCCGACGGTCGACGCGGACGAGGAGACGGCCGCGGCGTCTGATAGAGGAGATGTAGTGATAGGCTTGCGTGTGCGCAGCGTGATGTTTCTTTTCACTTGTTAAGTTATTTTGTTGTTATTTTGTTGTCAAGTTGTCTTTGTTGTTACGTTATGCTGGTACTTACGGCTGTAATATGAGCTCAGGTGGGACCCCTGAGGGGAGGGGAGATGTGCTGGTGTCCCCGCCTCCATTATGCGTGGTGTGCCGGTGTGTGCCCGAGTTGAGTCCCTGGAGACGCCACTGCCGTGCCCTGCCCTCCGGCAGTCGGCCGGCCAGCTGGGTTCCTGGTCCCTTGGTGGGGAGTTGGAGCGGAGCACCAATACACGCCGGAACGTTACTACCGCGTCTCACAGGAGGGTCCCTTTAAAGCCTATGGCGTTGCAGATAATGCGATAATGGGATGTCGGATGTCACCAAGTAGCTGCCGATTTGTACATCGCTATGCAACCATCGAACAACGCAATAATAAGTTAATTGCCTGAGCTTCACATCATACGGCTCGCTCGTATTTCAAACAGATACCCTACATCGAAAATCGTATTTGTTAGGAATCGTGAATGTTTGTTCGAACTTCGAAGCACGACTGAGTAGTAGGTTGAGGAGTGATGGTCCTCTTGGTCCTATATACAAGAGTCAACAAGAGCCTAACATTTACTTGACCGTCTGCTGCAATTGACTCATAGCACGTGAAGCGTCAGCGAAATTCATAGTCCTTCACAGATGGCAGGGGTGTCGTTTGTACAGAGGTCGCTGATGGGCACGGGTCAATGCCGCAGTCGTGGGCGGAGCCTAATGTCATATGACGTAGAAAGCCTCTATCCAGGATGGAAAAACAGTTAACATTACGAGTCAATGATAAGTGCCTGAAATATTGAAATGGCGATAAAATATCTAAATTGTAAAAGTTTCGGCCTGTCTTGAAACGGCCATGTCCTGAGCTTGGTTGAAATTCCTTCACGCATTTAAAAGTAATCGCGAAAACTTAGGGTCTCAAGGGATCTGGCGTTAACAGTAGAATCATATTGTCATGCTGATGTTCTAGCCCACAGCTTATTGACCTATAAGCAATAGGGACTAGGGAGCTCTTGAAGCGATTCTGAATCTGACGTTGTATTTGTTGATGTTGCTGACGCCAACTTCCCTGACATGATAGCTAAAAAAAGCATACTCAGCATCGCCAAAAGTGGGGGGGGGGGTCGACCCCCCGGTTCTGACGAGTGGGGGGGGGGGTCGCGACTCCCCCGACCCCCCCGTCGGCGACGCCCGTTATTAGGTATCCTACTCTGTCCGGTAAAAGAGGTCGAGAGAGAGAGAGAGAGAGAGAGAGAGAGAGAGAGAGAGAGAGAGAGAGAGAGAGAGAGAGAGAGAGAGAGAGAGAGAGAGAGAGAGACGGACAGACAGAGAGACAGACAGACGGACGGACGGACGGACGGACGGACGGACGGACGGACGGACGGACGGACGGACGGACGGACGGACGGACGGACGGACGGACGGACGGACGGACGGACGGACGGACGGACGGACGGACGGACGGACGGACGGACGGACGGACGGACGGACGGACGGACGGACGGACGGACGGACGGACGGACGGACGGACGGACGGACGGACGGACGGACGGACGGACGGACGGACGGACGGACGGACGGACGGACGGACGGACGGACGGACGGACGGACGGACGGACGGACGGACGGACGGACGGACGGACGGACGGACGGACGGACGGACGGACGGACGGACGGACGGACGGACGGACGGACGGACGGACGGACGGACGGACGGACGGACGGACGGACGGACGGACGGACGGACGGACGGACGGACGGACGGACGGACGGACGGACGGACGGACGGACGGACGGACGGACGGACGGACGGACGGACGGACGGACGGACGGACGGACGGACGGACGGACGGACGGACGGACGGACGGACGGACGGACGGACGGACGGACGGACGGACGGACGGACGGACGGACGGACGGACGGACGGACGGACGGACGGACGGACGGACGGACGGACGGACGGACGGACGGACGGACGGACGGACGGACGGACGGACGGACGGACGGACGGACGGACGGACGGACGGACGGACGGACGGACGGACGGACGGACGGACGGACGGACGGACGGACGGACGGACGGACGGACGGACGGACGGACGGACGGACGGACGGACGGACGGACGGACGGACGGACGGACGGACGGACGGACGGACGGACGGACGGACGGACGGACGGACGGACGGACGGACGGACGGACGGACGGACGGACGGACGGACGGACGGACGGACGGACGGACGGACGGACGGACGGACGGACGGACGGACGGACGGACGGACGGACGGACGGACGGACGGACGGACGGACGGACGGACGGACGGACGGACGGACGGACGGACGGACGGACGGACGGACGGACGGACGGACGGACGGACGGACGGACGGACGGACGGACGGACGGACGGACGGACGGACGGACGGACGGACGGACGGACGGACGGACGGACGGACGGACGGACGGACGGACGGACGGACGGACGGACGGACGGACGGACGGACGGACGGACGGACGGACGGACGGACGGACGGACGGACGGACGGACAGACAGACAGACAGACAGACAGACAGACAAAGGAGAGACAGACAAAAGGAGTGCACAGAACAATAGAAATAGTATTTCTATTGTTCTGTGCACTCCTTTTGTATCCGTCCTTCTCAAAGGCCCACTGCCTTCCCTGGGTCCTCACTCTCACTCCCAGTACTCACATCGGCCTCGTAAATCCACATTACGCATGTAGCACATCCCTCAGTACACGGCAGTGGCATGCGCTGGCGTATTTACAAATTGCAACCGAGCTCCGCCGTAGGGTATTTTATTTCCGCCGTAGTGTATTTCGCTTGGGGTATTTTCCACCATACATCTGCCTGAGCGTGGGGTAATTACAATTTGTCGGCGACGTTAAAAAATGATGCACCTTTTTTCGCAGTATAGGTTATCGCATGTGCATATTTGTTTGCATTTTTGGTTGCGAAGTTGAACGGACCCCATCAGTTTTTCGTGAGTAACTCACGTAAAAACCGTCCGATCGCGACGAAACTTTCAATACCCCCGAGTTATTCAATTTTACACGTACCCTGAAAATTTCATGACCCTGACCCAAATGACCTTTGACCTGTAACCTATTTCTCGAGACCATGTTTGGTCCGAATCGCGATTCGGCGTATGTCGGCTCGCATTAGCCGCGCGTTTACAATCCTTACGTGGTTTCAAGCGTTGAAACATGTGATATGATGCTGGTCCCATGCATTAGGGTGGGTGTCAAGGTCACCTGAAGGTCTGGTCAGCTCAATGGCCTTTGATGACCTCGGTTCACTTTTTCGAGTTTTACATGCTTCTAGGCTTGTTTTTGGAGCTGAATTCGAGTTTAGCAACCATTTAAACATTACAGGGGGTGTAACGAAATTATCCGGACACCTTTCTTCCCGCTGTAATTCAAAAGCAAAACAATCTGGTACCTTTTCTTTTATCTGAGCATGTAGCCACCAGTTTCATAAAAACACAGTGGCGAATGTTCTGGAGCATTTCAGCCACTGGATTCTCCAGCACACTGACTTTCATCATCATCATCAATTTATTATGCGTCTTTTTCAGACAATACACATACACATTTCACTTTCCAATAAACACACCAGCAGTACAGATACTGCATGTAGGACGATGAACACAACACTAAAACGCAATTGCAAAGCACATTAACAAGTCAACACATTTGTGAAAAAACCCTATGAGCACAGAAGCCTTACGAGACGACGGGACATCACTGTCTGGCTGGAATTTAAAAGGAATCTGAGCGAATCTACTACACCGTCGCTGTCGATCGCGCTGCCTATGAAGCTATGGTCCACATGACCCCTCACAGCATCAAGCACGTTTTGAAAAGAACAGTTTAACAGTTTGTATGCCAGGTCCAGAAATGTTCCGTGCAATTGTCTAGGCTCGGTAGCTAAAACAGCCAGCTCTCGTAGCATAATGTGTTTCAGTCGGTGTTGGTGGCTTCGGAATATACCCGATAAGGCTAGCAGCACCGCTCGTCTGAGCCGTTCATGTATTCTCGGGATACCTAAAGCTACAAGCAAAGCAGAATGATGAGCGTATTTAGATAATCCGAGGGCAGCTTTTATGCACCGAGATTGCAGGCCATCCAGATCGTCAACATCACACGAGCGAAGGGGGACTGTTTGACATCCGAAAGTTAGGGCAGGGATGACCACAGTTTTCCAAAGAAAGACTTTATCTGAAGGCGACAGGCAGTCACTGAGCATTCCAGCAGGAGTCAGTCCGTAGAATGCTCCACGAGCCCGACTAACACGGTGCTGTACATGAAGTGACCCGGCTAGATCCGCTGACAATGTGACACCTAGATGTTCGGTCACTGCTCGTACAGCAAGCTGCTGACCAGATAGGTGCCAGACGGGGAGCGCAGACAAAAGTTCAGCACCAAATACAATACAGTGACTTTTGGTTTTTATCGGATCTACATGAACGAATTCAAGCCTCCAAAACCCTGCGAATTGGTCAACTATTTCCAAAAGTTTACTTAGGTTTCCCGCATTGGTAGAGAGCAGCATCAAATCATCTGCGTAGCACACGGCAGGAACATGGTAGCCAAACATGAAGGATCCGCACAAGCTAACATCAAGTAGACTTAAGAGAGGCTGAAAGTAAACATTTGCAAACGCTGGCGATAAAATGGCCCCCTGTCTCGTTCCTCGCTTGATGTCAAAACAACTCGACATATGGTCAGCATAAGTTACGAAAGCTTTTAGACGTCTATACCACACTGTGACCAAATGCCAGGACCGGGGGCTCAGGAACTTCTCTAGGCGAAAAAGTAGACCATCATGCCAAATTTTATCGAAACATTTCCTCGCATCTAAATTGGCTGCAAACACTGGAGAACCTCTCTGACTGTGCCACTGCGCGGTTTCAGTAACAAGCATCGTTGCCTCGATAGTACTACGGTTCTCCAAAAACCCAAATTGTAGATCACTGGGAGAGAAAGATTCGGTCAGCTCACTTAGCAAAAGACACTCTAGTAACTTCGACATAGTAGTAGTGAGAGATATCGGCCTGTAATTGTCCAAGCAATCTCGATTCAAACCTGACTTCTTTAGGATGGGTCTCACAACACTAACAGAAAAGGCGTCAGGGACCGATAAAGTGGCGTAACAACTTTGATGCAGACCAACGCCGTCTAAACCTTTGCCTGCGGTTGGGCGGTGCTTGTGGTGGGTGGCTCTTCAGACACCTGCTGAACAAGAAAGAACCCACAGGTTTTTGATTGAATTGGGATCGCGACTTTTTCCAAGTCATAAGCTGTTAGCCCAGAATGATTGAAGGTTCTATCGGCATCACCCCCCGTTCTTTTAGGGACTTTTAGGTAGCGCGCCGCCCCGCATTAATACAGCGTGGCTTGAATCAGGCATCAGTGCGCGTTCGGAAACCGAGCCCTCCTATGCCGTCTGGTTGAGCGCCTCCAACCATTCATTGGCTAGTGTTGCTCCGGTAATACTTGACGTTGGTGGCGGTATTCTGTGACACTATGTCCTATTGGAGCATCGCTAAGCAGCTGAACATGCTCCAGATCTGGATATTGCCCTGATGTTTGACGGTGGCGAAGGCCAGCAAGTTCGCGCTGCTGGCCGCCCATACATGGCCGATTTGACGGTTCAAAGGATAATACAGCTCGAACGGCTACCCATCCAACCAGACCACCTTACCCTTATCTTTCTTCGACCAGTGGACGCGACCTGGCGTGAGGCCAAAGGTGGTGAACTGGTTGTTTTCCCGTCAGTTTCGCTGCCTTTTTCAGTTTGAAGGGCACTAGAACCAAGTTTAAGGGCGGGTAGCGGTGAACCATGATATGGGACCTCTTATTATCCGAATTGGTAAGAATCCGAGTCAAGTTGCGGATTGATTGGTGCCGTTTCCTTGCCGCTATCTTGATGACTCTCCTCACCACTTGACAAAGGGCGGCTTTTTGTGGTCGCGGCCGGGCTGAGTCTGCCACCGAAGTCCCAGCTTATTACGCCTCAGGCAGATGTGCAATTGGCTGCTGCTGATGTCCAGCTTCTGGCTCATGACGCCGTGGATGCCGCCATGCAATTTTATCACGAAAGCCGAAAGGAGAGATTGCATCCCTTTCTCGCAACTGCCTTGGACAACTACCATATGAACCCGTCTGTGAATCGACTCCGAGCAAGAGTCACATGACAAGGTTGAAGGTCAGGTCACTGCTGAGTTGAAAACCGATAACGGAGGCACGTATTCATCCAATATTCCCACTTCTAACATCAGAAAGGAAACTGTGCAAACAGATATGGCGAAAAAATAGATGTCCGGATAATTTCGTTACACCCTGTACTGAAGTAGTTTTGGCGCCTTCGTAACATGTTACGAAGCTGTTAGAGAAACAAAATTAGCGTTCTGTCCCTCCAACTTTTGCTGATTTTTAGAACTTCGTTGCTTATCAAACCAATCTTGTTCGCAATAAGGAGGTTTGAAATGTCTGTGTAATGCAAAATGTTGGTTCTGTACTTAAAAGAATTGATTCAGTGTTGCACATTACCTATCTAACTTAAGTTCTTAACAACCGGGCATTGTAAGTTTGACAGCTTTTTGCCCCACTAATTTTCCTGGAAAAGCTCCACCGTTTCTTATAGGCATCATGGCTCCACCCTTGCCTATGGGGTAAAACATAAGGGACAAAAACACAAAACAAGACAGATAAAAAACAAAACAAAATGAACTCATTACCTAATGAAGTTCAGGCTGGAGCAAAACATAGGTAATAGGTATCTATGTCAAATTAGAATGAAAGATTAAAATCAACCTGACCACTGACCAGGTCTTACTGTCAAACCTGATCCTAACCACCTTACTTCGCCTGACTTAACCCAATTCAACATAACCTACCACAACACCTGCAGAGGTACCTTACTGGAAAAGGACGCCCAGCCCAGGGTCATCATGCGCTGGTTTCACAAGTGATATAATTATATAACAAAGGTGCTATTTCATAATTGTCTCCTGACAGTTGAGTGATCAAAAGATTCAAATAATCAGGGTACAATGCTTTGCATAGTGAACACTAATCATGTTGTTTTTGTGTAGGCCCTCTGTGCATTGTTGTGTGCACTGCAGTGCTATGTGCACCTTGAGTATATAAAAAAAAATGTGACTGGTGGTACATGACAAAAAGGTTGCACAACTGTGAAGTTCATGCCCTTGGGCTTCCTGGTACCAAATGCCTATTAGCAGAATCAGTGAGGGTTGTAGCCATGCTACAAACACTGTGCATTGAAGATATTGGCACAAAGTTGATCCGTAATTACTATGCTTAACACCTAATCTAAGAAGAAACATAAATACCCAAATGATACAGCTCTCTGGTCAACATCACACAAATTTATTGACATACTTTGCAGGTAGGTACATATTTACATTCATAGCAAATACTTTCGATTTGATTCAGCAACTAGGTGCTAGTAGGCTCGCATTTTTGCAGGTACAACAGTGACCAAATATTAAATCATAAAAAACTTCTTATGGCATTCATCACATACCATTTTACTCAACACGTACCTATTTACCATGCAATGATTCTAAATTTTGTCCGCCATCCATCTATTTCTCAATTGACACATTGAAATTGAAATACCCTAACAAAACCTGGAAACGTACATAAGGAGAATGCAATACTAAAAGAACTATGAAGTTCTGAAGTTATTCTCACATGCCAGAATGTTGAAACTCTACTTCATGGGTGGAGAACCTGCCCCGGCCACCCCGGCCGTGGCCGGGGTAACTTTCAGCCGACCCCGGCGCGGCCAGGGTAACTTTTTCCACTTTTGTAAATCCTAAAAGCTGTCTCCATACGAAAAAACTGCCATCTATAAAAGTGTCTCTCATTATTTTTATCCACCTGGGGCATTCCACGTCAAATCGAACAAAAATCGGCTGTTTTGCACCTTACCATCAGCGATTTCATTATCAATTTGTGAGCGAGTTCGTGTGTCGCCCCGAACATTACATTGATGTTTTTTGCATATTCTGACCACAGGTCTTCTAAATATAGGGCATCGAATTTTTACAAAATGTTGCATCCTTATATTTTTGAACGACCATAACTTTGGTTGTACTTGCTTGATTTGAATGAAATAAACCTTACTGTTTAGGTAATTTCTTAAGCATTTGTTTAGAATTGCACCTACTTAAATATATGACCTTGAAATTTGCTTAACTCTGTTCTTAAGCACAAAAATTGAAATAGCAAAAAACACGTCACCTTCGATTTGGCTAATTTTCATATATTTTATTGCCTACCATATTCTTAACAACCTGTGAAAAAATTAGAGTGGGCCATTCATAAGTTTTGAAGAAAATGGCACATATGGAAACGTATGTTAGCACGCGCAGTGGAGGGGGAAGAGTGAATTTCGCCCCACCCCTCCTGTTTTTCGCCAATATCTTATAGTATTAATGCGAAATTAATTATAGCTACCTGTCCAAAATTGAATTGCACATCTTATCGTGCAAGCAAGAAGAAAATCGGTTCACAACTGGTCTAGTAATAGCGGTGTAAAGTGAACATCCTGTCGCCGCGGCGACGCGGCGACTCGGCAGCCGGCGCCGACCGCTAGCCGCCGCCTGAATTGTAGACTGTGCCGGGACGGAACGGAATGGTTCCGTCTTTACATCGCGCTCCTTACCGCTGATTACGTTCGATTCGCGTCAAATTTTATGAGAAGACTAAGAAATGTACAGGCAATCTTATGGTGCAAGAATTTTGAAAATCGGTTGGTAAACAATTGAAATATGAACGTGTAAACACAAAATTGTGATTGCTGCGTTTCCCGCGTCGGCCGATCCCGCCTCAGCCGGCGACTTGTTACTCTTAGCAGGTCTCTAACTGCCATATTTATTATTGGATTAACTAGAAGTTCCCCATACATACTCAAAAATGTATATTCTTTCGTATAGTGAAGATAAAAAGACGTGAAGATATCGTTGCGTGATAATGTTTTCGTTGAATTTTTGGCTTCATGATGCATTTCCACACGGCTCAAAATTCACCGCAAAATACCGTTTGCCTGAGACACTTGTACTATGGAATTTGAATGCTTGACTACGATGACTATGTATTTCCATTCTCGCAGAGTTTGGGATATCACTAATCAGCAATCATTCATTTCAGAAAGTGTACACAAGAAAGCATGTCTTGACTCTGTCTTTCAAGGTCACGCGCGGTTGCGTGATGTTGATGCATGAAAACGGCGTTTGCCGCGAGAGTTATGAATGGCCCACTCCAATTTTTTCACAGATGGTTAGGAACATTGTGATGGACATAATATGTAAAAATTACCCGATTCGAAGGTGACGTGTTTTTTGCTATTTAAATTTTCTGTTTTAATTCAAGGTCAAATGCATTTCAAGGTCACTTCAATTTAATTTTGTAATTAAAAAATAAAGCCTTATCAATTGCCTACAAGACCCTGTTAATATCATTTTGATACCAGAAAAGGAACCAGAGTTATAGACATTTAAAAAATTGATGTGTGGCATTTTTGGCTATATTCGATGACCTATATTTCAGCGAAACTTTATCAAGTTTCGAAAATATTATACGTAACTCAGTCTTGAACCATGCCCAGTCTGCCTACAAATTTTCAGAAAAATCGAAGAAAATGACGGATTTCGGTGTTTGATTTGACGTGGAATGCCCCACCTTGAAAAGTTCTTGAAAATTTACTTTACTTTCATTTTGGAGCTTATGTTTTTAAGTCTTTTCATCGCGGAGCCCGACATGTTTCATCAAACAGAAGTAAATCATATTTAAGGGCCGTTATCGTAAGATGGCACTGTAATAACATCACAAGACAGGACGAGGGTAATATCAGTGAGATGGAAGGACGAGCTGCTGGGGCTCAAGGCTCCCCCAACTTGACCCGCGCCAGGGTGGTGGCCCTATCGTAACACGTTGAGTCGAGAGGTGGGCTTTTCACGCTCCTTCTAACTCGGCTACTGGGCTACGAGGCAAGAAGCGGAACGACGTTTGAAAGAGCGACAAACGTGATCAGAGAAATCTGGTCATGTTTTAGGCAAGCTCAATAATAAAATCACCATAGATCATCAAAAGCCAAATTTCTCTGATTTTAGCGTTCTCCGACAACTTTTCTCACAGTTCATGAACATAACGGAGGTTAACCCGCGCCCGGCTGGGGGTCCTGGATTTCCACGCCCTGCTGGGGGGGGGTGTTTGAACACCCCCCTTGTAACTCGGCTCCTGGGCCACGTAGCGATACGCGGAAGGCGGTGTTCGAAAGAGCGTCAAAAATAATGACGAAATCACTTCGGTCAATTTTTTGGTCAGGTCAAAGTTCAGGTCACCAAAGGTCATTGAAGGCAAAATTTCGCCGATTTCCAGGTCGAATGTCGAAAATTTCCAAGAAGCCAACGCATAACTCGGAACCAATAGAGCTACAGCGCCGCGGAAAAGCGCATTCGATAGCCCTATTAACGCCCTTTCTGAGTAATTCTCTCAGATTTGACCTAACGTCAACGGTTTTGCCTGCAGGGGGCAAAAACTGCAAAAATAGCCGATTTTTTCGGAAACAGTTTTTCTGCAATAACTTTTGACCCAAGCCCTGTATGAGCTTACTTTTACCGGCATCGTGTTTCTCTTGTCAAGACGCATCGAATGAACTATAACTTGACCTTGAAAGGTCAACTTGAAAATTTGACCTCAGGTCAAGGTCATGACCTGACCGGCAAGGGTCATGTTGCATATCAGTCGATCCGTATCGTCGAGCTGAACACATCTAAGGCGTTTTCATCGCTCTAGCATGCCTCTATCAAAAGTTATTTGCGAAAAACTGTTAGATACCATTCATGACCTAAGATGACCTCAGGGCATAAACAAGGGTCACGGACACCATTTTCATGTTCAGTGTATCTAAACCACTTGTAATTCGGTGTTTGGGACTGCTTATAATGTCTTTTGTCCAAAAGAGGCGCATTTCAATTTTCTCCCATTGACTTATAATGGGGAGGTCGCAAAAATGACCTGACCTTAGGTCATCGATATCGAAATTCTGAGATATACATTTTGTACATGCTATTGCTCTTGACAATCGCTAAAAGTTTCAAAGCGATCGGTCACTCGGTGTAGCTATGACAGACATTGAAACTTTTTATGAGGTGAGGTCACTTCAAGTGACCTGGTGACCTGACCTTGAATGACCTTGGTCTGACATTTTCACAACATGTGTAGAATTGATGTATGATAAGGTGTACCAAAAACGGCGGCGCTCCGCGCCGCCGTTTTTGAGATATTCGCGAAAAACCACAAGGGGGGGTGTTCAAACACCCCCCCCCAGCAGGGCGCGGGTTAAACACTGCAAACAAAACATTCGATTACTCGTTTAAGCCTCGGTCGCGAATAATATTTCAGGTGCGAGCTCAAATCAATATTCAATAAGAGCCAAGAGGGTCAAAACGGTCAAATTTGACATTTTGTTTTGTGTGGGAAAGGTTGCAACTTCCACGGAATAAGTTTTGCAAAGGGCATGATTGCATTTTTAGCACGGTCATCCAGCAAATTTGACCTGATGACCTGACCTATAGCACTAGGTGACATGCGTCCGAAATTTTAAGTCGTGTTGCAAAATTGTTGTTACAATTACGAAATCTTCCGCACCTGCGTGCAGCAGTTTTCCCTAAAAACGTACAAGCGGCAGACATCCATTATTCTATGCCACAGAATAGGGGTTTGTTGATAACCGTTGACAAATATTTGAGCATCATTGTCTTTCTGACTTTCGGTCGCCGGCCGGGGTAACTTTTTCAAACATTCTCCACCCGTGTTTGTCGTCCATTTCCACGTTTGATTGAGCCATCATATAACACTGTTTTCGCTCTTGAGTCATAAGCTTTTGCACAAATCTTGAATATTTACCACATTATCTTGAACCATGCTCCCAGCTCCAGTCTTTCCAACAAGGTGCTATGTAGCATCAAAGCAATTTTGATTTATTACAACAGCTTCAGATCATGATAGGCTTGAAGTTTGTTACACCACTTGCCAGACAAACCTCTACAAAATGTGTATAAATTCCCAAACTAAGCGATTGACGATTTCAGTATTTGCAGTTTCAACACAATGTTTCAAAATATTATTCTATTTTTATATAAAGAAACTCAATAATCCACAAATTGTTATTGAAACACTCCCACTTCAAGAGTTCCAGAAGCAAACAAACATTGCGCCAGATTTCGTATGAAACGCGCCATCATCCTGAGTTTCTACCACAGACGGTAGTTCAGCCGCAGCCGTAGTGCGAAAACCCCTGCCAACCTTACCCCACGGCGGAGCTCGGTTGCAATTTGTAAATACGCCATGCGCTGGGTATGCGGCTCGATGGGGTTGAAACGGTCGGCGTCGCGCACTGAGATGGCCGTCAATGACCGGCAGAAACTGCAGCATGATTAATGACCCTGACCACGTGACGTGACCCTTGTGACGCCTCCCGTCAGCGCCAGAGGAGATATCACCGGCCGGCGTCCTGCAGTGATGGCAGTTTGATTCGAGCCTCGTTAGTGACGACCGGCGGTTCGCAGCTCTCTCTCTCTCTCTCTCTCTCTCTCTCTCTCTCTCTCTCTCTCTCTCTCTCTCTCTCTCTCTCTCTCTCTCTCTCTCTCTCTCTCTCTCTCTCTCTCTCTCTCTCTCTCTCTCTCTCTCTCTCTCTCTCTCTCTCTCTCTCTCTCTCTCGATCTCGATCTCTTTCACAGATTAAAATAACACGCGCTGAAATATTACTTACCTACATGATATTAGGTATTTCATTGTCAGGATCTGGAGCGATTAATTTTTTCAGGTAAATAAAGCACTCAAGTCAATTGCAGCATTGAGCCGAGAAAACTACGCAAAATAATGTAAGTATTTAATATTCATACATAAATCATACTGGTCCAACTTCCGACTCATGTGTCACTGACCGTCTTCGGAGGAGGACTTTGGACGCTGGCGACACATGGCAAGATAATGATTTGTTTGTTTGGCCCTCCCGCAAATGAGTCCAATGTAGCGGCAGTTTGTATCAATGTGCTGCGGCTGCAGCCTGCAACAACGACCATGCAAGTATGTAGGTCGGGACACCCTATAACACGAACAGTTCTCGGTGTTTTGTTACGGCTACAAAGCATGTGTTTGCTGTTTGCAGCACTGTGCTCATCAATATCATGATGCAGTGGCGTGCCGCCGACCAATACCATTACCGTGCCATTTTAACACCTTTATGTGACGATTGGTTTAATTGTCGCAACGAAACACGACATTCCCGCTCCACCAGTAGTTATACCACCGCCCACCCGTGGGCTATGTCATCCCTAATGGATGGCTCGGAATATCCCGACACGGGTATCTACCGCCGCACCAATTATCATATCGCGGCGAATTTCCCGCGGGGCTTCCATTCAATAGAGCTGCGGCAGCCACAGCCGCGGGAAGCTGCAGCCTGAGCCAGCAGAGGGCCGCGAGTCGACGGCGCCGGGCCCCAGTGTCCGCAGAGCCGGGCCAAATTCGGCGAAACATCCCGCCAATCGACCTGTAATGGCCGCCACTACAGCCGCAGCAATGGGTTTGTGTGTCGCTTACCGGACATGTTGGTGTGCCTCCTGGTGCAATTTGGAACAATTCTGCGGCAATTTCAGTGATGAAGTTTTCTTTAGAAGATGCCACTTATGTTGTTTGGCTAAAATTGCAAGTAAACAATTATTATGTACCGTTATTTCTAAGAGCTAAGGGTGAAATCGTAGAAGCATGTTTAGCGAAATGTTATTAGTTGAATTTGAAAAGAAATACGTCACACTGGAGATGGCTTAGAATATAGATGAGTCGTGCCTTTAGGTGTCACGCTGCATTGAAAGAACTGGCAAGGTGAAATATTGTCTCAACGCAAAGCCCTGACCTTGACCCTTCACAGCCGACATGGTTGGAAGTTGTGGCGTCTCAGCGTGTCCGTTTGAGGTGGTACTCAAATATGTTCGGGAAACCCATCTTCTACCAGAAAGTGCAGCCAAGAAAGGGCCGCAGTGCCTCCATGCTGCAGAAATTGCCTGTCTGTCCGACTTTAGCTGTCTGTTCTGCTGCAGCAGAAAAAGATCAGCTCACAACGGACCCGGCTAACAGCGGACATTAGGGACTAGGGAGAAAGGTACAACTCGTGCTATGAGCCCGGAGAGGCCATCGCGCTTCCAAGCGACGACGATGGGGTTGTTTGCCTTGCAGACATTATGTCATAACATGCCGGTCCTAGCGTGGACCCATTGCTCTGCAACTGCAACCGCTGCACCAGCCCTTAAGGCCACTTTGAGGCATTTATGACGTTACACCGGAATGCCTGCAGGGGGCTTCCGTCGACCTAGTAGAATGTCACACATTTTGAAAGCTACACCATTTCCGCGATTATTCCGTAAAGGCAATGCATCGCCGGGCGCTTGAAGCCGCCGTTCATTGAGTGGCGCGCTGTGTGGTCAGGGCTCGAGACATCGTAACCTCTATACGAGGTTCTCGTATTACTTCACGCACTGGTCACACTGAGAAACTCTGCAAAGGCCGCTTGCTCTCCTCAACTCGACAGAAGTCCTAGTTGGCCTCGTGTGCATATTGAAGACCATGACCATCAAGGCCTCTGAAGTGCAGTTGGTGGATTAGAAGCCAGGTGCCACGGCCAAACGTCTGTAACCAGGTTGCTTCTCTGCCGGGAACTTCAGTTTCCTGCATCTGCGTAAGATCTCCTCTCCTCTGAAGTTTCATCCCGGAGGCCTATTTTTGCCATCTCCCACACAAGCCCAAACCAATGCATTCTGCCCTTCTTTTACGTCCCGTATAGAAGCATATTCTTACGATGCCATTGGCCTCCCTCGCCAGTCCCACGGGCTTATAAACAGTAAATCTACTCATCTATGTTCATGACACTCGATGCCCCCCTCTCTCGTGACCCCGCGGTACTCCACGACCTCCCCCGCTCCCATGCGACCGGCCTCGCTGTGAGTGTGGACCCACCCGGGGCTCACCGTGAGTGACAGGCGTGCAGCACTCTCCACACAGCTCCAAGCAGAAGAATAGATGGGCTGATTGGGGAACACACAGTGCCGCCGGGCGGGCACCGAGGTGAAAGCGACCATTACCTGTCCCCTCTGCGAGACGGACCCGGAGATGAGAGGTTCGCTCACGTCGACTGCCACGTGAAGCACACGCTGTAGAATTCAGCAGCTGCTGGCGGCGTCCCAGGCTGTTGGAAGCCGGCGGTGTATAGGTGCATATCCGGTTATTGTGCGGAGTTACTGGCGGGTTTGGACAAAGTTTCTGCAGTTGAATGGCCTCAGGCGTACCTGATGGCCAAGCATAGCCCAGAATCGATGATAAACGGCTTCTGGGGAGATGGTGGATGTCGGGAGACTGGAAAACTTTTAGATGTTTGCAAGAATGTTCATGATTGGCCATTATATAAACAAGAGGTGGAAATGAATTCAGTGTAGTGAGTAGTTTATATAATTGGTTAGTTCTTGAAGTTTGTGATACTTTGAGTGGGTGCAATTTGACTTTGGTGAACTGATTTCACGCTGAAGGCCCCATTAAATTCCCCTGTTGTCATCAACAGCACAAAGTTGTCAAGCTAATTCTGCAGTCGTTAGCTCATTTCCGGTGCACTAGGTAACCTTAAAAAAAAAACTGAGAAAAGCCTTGTTAGTCTGACTATTTCTATCAGGTGCACAATCACATACTCATTTTGACTTCTTCAATCAGTGAGATTCAACTAGCGCATATTTATGATTTTGAATTGTGAACACAGCATTGTCTTCGTTACAGCTTTGAAAGTTTTATCAACAAAATCATGCTACATGTGGACATCCGATATCAATTGTTTATTACCTCAGTAGCGAGTATAGCGGCTGGCCTAGTACGCACGCCCAGCTTTGGGCATGCATGGCTCATGAGTCCAGCAATGGTTTAACTCAACAATAAGCCAACAATTACCTATGTCGAAAAATAAGGGGCCCTCACTGGACATCGTTTACTACCCTGATTCGATTAACCTTCATCAAATCACCGCCGCTGCAGCTACTTGACACGCCTTACGTCACATCAGGCTGCAAATTCGTCGCGAGCTCATCCGTTAAAGTGACATATCCTGATTTAGTGGGTCCAGCGCCGTCACCCGGCCGCTGCTCGCTTCATTTGTAAATGGAGCATGGAACATGTCATTAATTCTTGACGCTCTCCGGCTGATTGTGCGCCGAGGCCCGCGGTGCGGTAATGAGGTGCTCGCGCCTCTGCGAAATGTGCCTCCGCGCGCCGCCGGCGTGGGCGTTCAATTGCCCGCGGCACAAGATGAGAGGCGCGTGCCCCCGCCACTCGGGCGCCATCGGATTCAATGTGATGGTGTGATGTTCCGAAAACTTCGCTTGAATGGTTCTGTCAGGTACTGGTGACAAGAAACATTGGAAGTGGACAGCGACACAAGCCGTTTCCAGTTTCCACCACGGAACATTGGGTACCTATTTGATTGAATTTGAAGACAAAGAAGCAGGACAATCAACATTTCATTCGAAAGGCGGAAACCCGCCCGCCGAGTGAACAATTACTTGAGTTTCCCGGGTAGGTATCAAACGGATCAAACAGATCGAATAGGTATTCAATGTTCTCTCGGGAAAAGGGCTAATATGAACCACTTATCCATCGAAAAGCAGCCAGTCCACAGGTCCACAGTCCACAGTGGACAGCAAACAGCGAACATCTAATAGGTACCGCGATTAAATTGTTTGTCCTTTCGGCTGCTCGAGCTATTTCTAGCGTTTCTTTTATCTAATTCTGAATGTTTTGCTTCTATTGGCGTCACTTGTGTTTTTACGGTAGTAGGGATAGGATCGATATAGGAGCGTATCTGACCTTTTGCTTCTGTTTGTTTTATTACTAGAGTAAGTTTGGTGGAAATCTGCACTTTAGGGTAACATTTTATTTTAGTCTTGGTAACAGTCGCTAGACATCATACAGGCGGTAACTGCGATCCTGTAAGCTATTTCATTCCATAATCACCGTTAGTTTGTCTGATCGCCGTACATCACTAACCGCTATCGTCAGTGACGTCGCCAGCAGCACGCCAATTGCCCTCTCACGTGCATAACATCGACCACCGATCACCATGGAAACGAGCCGAACTGTCACCGGGCGGCGTCTGTGGCTGCCGAACAGACGCGCCTCCCCACTGGAGCTGCCCGGTGCGAAATCAAACGCGGCGGCAGTCACGCAAACACCATCGATCCGGGTGTCTCGCCGCAGCGTCCCGGACAGCAGGCAAAGCAGCCGTTAATTAGCTGCCGCTGCTCGGGGCGGTCGCCAAACTGCAGCTGCCACGCCACCACAATTAAAATCAATTTGCTAGATAGGCAAAAGTTGGCCGCCGTTTCCTGTCAGCGAAGTTGGTTAGCAAAAGTTACGGTCCAGTCGAGGTTACGTGTCCTGCGTCGGGATGCGCTGTTTAGCATTTCTGCCAAACATCCAAACAGGAGAAAATATAGCACAAACACATTCGGATACGCACACAGATAACCACGAATGTCTAACCATGACGCGATCAAACTGAATGTGTGGAATTATTGTGGTGAAGCTGAAAGCCTATTGATGTAAGTATCCGTGAATGTAAACATTATAACGTAAGTCATGTACTTTTGTCACTTTTCCGCGTTTTGACCACATGACAAAACTGCTTCATTTTATTTTCTTTTAGTTCTTAAGAAATCTTAGCAAGTTAACTTGTTACTTTTTTTCCTTTCGAACGAGCGGGACGAGAAAAACTGCATGATAGCAACCCAACCTCCTATATTCAATTCCATTTTGGAGCCGTCTTACCTAACTCACCACAATACCGATAACATCAGACATGTCAGATTGTCCTCAATTTTTGCTGGAAGAGCAAAATGACCGCGCTGTGGTTTAATGAAATGTATCACCATAACTCATCTCAATCATCTGTCTCTGGTTAGCCATGACTTTCAGAATTTACTGTCCGGATGCAGCAGGTTATGCTTGACCTCCAATTATGAGCGGCGCGAGAGCTCAAACAATAGACTGATTTGATCTCCGGTCTGGTTTGCTTTAGTGGATTGACCGTATCGTATCGAAACCGTCACGAGTGGAGCGCAACGATCACAGATGAGGGTGCTTATAACTGGCTAACGACGCTGAAACGCACTGTGCGAGTCCCGTTAGTTTATGGGGGTTGAGTGCTCACCGTTCTTCAGATGAACATACCGCAATGTATGCTTATGAATGTTGGTACGAGTGAGTTGATCGTGATTGAGTAACCGCCTCGGCCATAACGTTCGGGCTGAGAAAGTGAGGGAACAATGAGGGCGCAGTTTGGCTGCAGTCTGCTGACGGCTTACACGACGCTTCATGGCATCTGGCAGGGCGGACGAATCTCCATGACAGTGGCGTTAAGTAAACCCCAGAGTTATGCGGATTTAGAGTCCATAAATTTGAAAGAAGTGCATGCATGCACTAGGATACGAGTTAGATGAGTTTCCAATCCAATTACGCAGCCCTTAACATGACAAATTGGCAGGCACGACCACGTGAAGGCCATGCGCAGAAGCAGTTTGAGCTGATGGACCTTTTGTTTTCGGAGGACTGGACGACGCTGTATGCATGGGAATGTGTTCTTGTCCTTGTGTTTTGCTGCGCGGTACAACATTCCATAACGAGACTGTGACGGAACGACCGCAATTGCCGACAATAAATCCCTATCAGTCATCGTTGTGGTTGGTTTCGGCGCGTCTGATAGATGAGTAACAGTCCATCTGTGGTGCTGCTAATGCCTATCAAAACATTTCACAACGGTTATTCGTTGTCTGGAACGATTATGCCGAGCTGAATCTCTAGCTGAATTATACGCGCCACAACGATAATTTACACCAAATCAGAATTCAGATGACAAGTGTATTACAGTATAAAACAGCACAAAGTGTATGTACATGCATGATTTCACTGTCAGGAAGACACTAATGGAATGCAAATTTCTCTCCGAACAACGATATACAGTTATCGGCGGCGGAGCTTTCAACACGACTAACCACCGACTTCTGGCCACAGTTTCAACACGGGGCACCACTACGCTGGACAATACGTGCCCGTTTCAACGCCGCCTCGGCCGCGAATACTGGTATAGGCTTCCTGACGAGCGTATAGCTGACAAAATAACACCAAACAGACATCTGCGGCAGTCGGGACTGCCCGCTGAGGTGGCTGTCTACGCCGGAACGCGGAGCAGACAACATGGTAAAGCTGAATGAGCCGTGGTGTTCAGCCCACACGGCGAGAGAAACCGCAGTGTTCAGCTCACATCGACACAGATATAGCTGAGTAGAAGGAGACGGTCTACACGTTCTGGTAACACTTGATACAAGTTACATGGACGATCCGGCCGACGGCGGCATAGGCCGTCAGACACGCGCACAACACAGCGAGGCATTCATTCAACACCAGCTGGCAAAGTGTTCGAACAAACATCACACAGCGCAACGAGTTGTGAGTGTTTTAATTTTTTTCAGGGTTATCATTTTTGTGCACTTCTATGAGAAGAAGCTGAGAAGTGGAATTGATTGTCGTGGACATTATGTTTAGAGATTACTCTAGCATCTATTTCGCCCCGCTCTAGTCTTCGTCTTGTTCAATGAAAATGTTTTGCGCGGCCGGCCCTTAAAAATAACGTAAACCGCTTAGTAATGATATAAAAGAAAAAAATATATATACGGTTGGCAAATACCACTATGCCTTATTTGTAAACCACAAAAGATGTCATAAAAGGCTGGCTATCTTGTGCCGAGGTTTGATTGTCCAGCGCATAATGTATTTCAGTTCAACAATTGTGCGTCGATACAACCTCAGAAATGGACTTCAGATCACCAGTGCACACCTTGGTCTGCATCAGAGCACACTTCACATAGCGGGGCTCTGTCCTTGTGAATCCTTCCATTCAAAGGCTTTGGACTAAATATTTTTTTTAATGCCGATAAAAACGAGAAGTTTTCTATATAATTCAGAACACATGTTCGACTGTACGATTGCGGCAACGACTGGAAACATTTCAGCACCCTGTTAAAACTAATTGCATTACGGGGATTTTATTCCTCACGATAAATAAACCAATGCTTTATTGTGTGGCGACTGAGAGATTTTTACCATACTTGTCAGCGCCTGCCAAAAATGAATAACATGAATCAATCATGAACCTCGGGAAGAGTACCTACCTAATGCGGCTTAAACGGACGAGAACTTGAGTTTGCACTTGTGCCAGATAAAGATTCCAGGAGACCATGCACTTCTGTACTGCATTTTATACGATGTGTAACTTACGATCGGTTTTCAAGTCAATGTTTTAGAAATGTTCCACAAAGCCAGGCACAATATCATTTCAAGCACACATTGTGCTGGTTCAGTGGGCTGGTGTTTAGTTTCGCAAGATTACTTTTGGCTCCGAGAAAATCACTTAGTACTCTCCTTTTAACGCAAGTCACTGAAACAGAAAAATGTATGCCGATTATTTCATTGCCACGGCTTCTCATGGGTAAGCACCAAAAGGCGAGCAATCATACACTATACCTAATCTTAAACATGATTGGAGCAGTTAGCATTTCAGACTCGAAAAGGTGAGCTGCAGGTAGCAAATTACGTCGTTTTCAGGAGATTTCAGCCCACGACTCATTTCCAGAGTCAGTCATATTTGTCAAATTGTAGAAGTTATAGTCAGATCTGACTTTTCAGCCCACAAATATGGAGTGAACGTTTCTAACCTCGAGCAGAATTTAGCACTTGCGCGAGGTACCTGCTACAAAACGGTTCACCGGTGCCGGCCGGGATAACCTATTACCAGCGGAACCGGACTCCGCTGATACGGCGGCTCGGTTCCCGGAACCCATATCGAGGCGCCGGGTTCACCCGGAAACCAGAAGTGAGTGATGTCCGCAGCTAACACTGTCATTGATAGAGCGTTCCCGTTCCGTCGACACCGTGTTACGTCCATGGCATCTGTTCCAGCCGCGGCGGCGAAAATGGATACTCTGTTACTGGCGCTGATCAGAAAACCAATTCCACTCACATCCCAGAATAACAGCACATCAATCAGCCAATCACCTCAGCACCAATGCAAACGCTCTGGCGCTCACAACTCGACGGATGTCTTTCGCGGAAGCCAATCACATCAAACGCGCCGCCTTCGGCAGAGTGGGCCTTCCCCATAGATTCCAACTCACCGCCGTACAGCCTCTCCATCACAGCGTCATTGACGCCATCAAACACGTCATCACACCCCGACGTCATCGACGTCATCGCGCTGCGCCGACACAATCACCCAGCCGTCATCAAAAACACGTCACAACACAGCTGTAACGCCGCAGACACACCACTAGCTCGCGCATTTCCACGGAGGAGTGTCATCAAACGACCGTTTCGTTCTGGTTGTTGAGCAGAACGCTGCGCGATGACGCCGTATGCGGCCCCAGACTGACGGATTTGCCGTGGTCTATGGAGGCGTAGATGACCCCTGAGGCCGGAGAGGCCCTCGGGCGACACTGTTTGCCCTGCTGACCTGACCGGGGCAGGGTCAGCTCCGCGTACGTCACGTCATCCTGCCGATAGAGAATCAGAGGTCAGAGGAGATCAGATGTTAGAGACCTTAGAGAATCAGAGGTCAGAGGACAGAAGTCAGAGGTCAGATGTTAGATGTCAGAGGTCATATGCAAGAGGTCCTATTCAAAGGAAATCGGTTGAGGAAGGACATGCGTTGCAAAGTGCAGTGGGATGTACTGATTACGGTGTGGAATCGGGATCATACTCGGGATCAATTCAAAGAACAATGAGCGACAATTATTGTTGCTTACTGAGAGCGGATCCGACACTGCTACAGAAGACAAGCACTGGACGCATCGCACTAGTTTATGAGCTACATATTTCGTACGATGCACTAACATTCTTCGGTGTTGCAAAGGGGAGGGAGGAAACAAGGGGGAAAGAGAGAAAGAGAGAAGGAGAGAGAGAGAGAGAGAGAGAGAGAGAGAGAGAGAGAGAGAGCGAGAGAGAGAGAGAGAGAGAGAGAGAGAGAGAGAGAGAGAGAGAGAGAGAGAGAGAGAGAGAGAGAGAGAGAGAGAGAGAGAGAGAGAGAGAGAGAGAGAGAGAGAGAGAGAGAGAGAGAGAGACGCTGGCATCACCGTCCTTTCTGCTCAGCTCGTTTGTGGTTAAGGAACAATTGAATGCAGCTCCTGGGGCTATCGACTCGGGCATTTGGCCCTGGTACCGCTCTCAGGGGCTCTGTGGAGCGCCATTACTGATGCAAACACCTCCAGACCTGTGTACTTCAGTAGCCGTCTTGTGCTTTAGAGTAACCGGAAGAGCATGCAACGACCCAAAGTTGAATGCTTCATGAGTGTCTTTGCTTGCATGTTGCGAGCTCCATTGGCTATCAATGTAAAATGGAGCTGCGCCTCGAGTTTGTCTTCA
Organism: Amphibalanus amphitrite; assembly: GCF_019059575.1. NCBI lineage: Eukaryota > Metazoa > Arthropoda > Thecostraca > Balanomorpha > Balanidae > Amphibalanus > Amphibalanus amphitrite. The sequence goes on along the minus strand of NW_024882606.1, from coordinate 168,871 downwards.
ATTAGTACCTAATGGGTTACAGCCATATTTAACACCTCTGAGCAATACGCATACAGAAAGGCCTGCAGATGATTTTTCATTGGTTTTCCAGCCACAGAGACACTTATGAAGACTGGAAGCCATTAACTATCCGGCGCAATCACTGACAGAGAAGCGCGATCAGCGACAGTGAAAAATGTTAGGGATTTACCAATCTCCCCAATGGACGCTGAGGGATGGGGGAAGAAAGGCTGTCATCATTTCGGTAGCCGTGATCAGTGCGCCCTCCCCTCATTTTTATGATTAATGTGATAAGGATAAGCTAGTCGCGTTTTGAGATACCGAAAAGATTGGAGGAAAAGTGTAAAGAACGGTCTACTCGACTCAATGTCCCCTCAAGGATGTTGACTAGTCAGTCATTAACATATTTCAATATAGCAAACTTTTAACAAATGCAGAATAACGGCGGAATGACAACGGCAGAAAAACATTGCTAACTTACTAAAAAGAACCAGTTGCATACTAAGGAAAGACGACGCTTGACTTGAGCGAAGTCAGTCAGAAGCACTCACCTGATATATGTTTGCCCTGATGGGTTTCGGCTTCGGTCGCACGGGCGGCGGCGCGTTGTTCTTTTTTATGTCGTCGGTAATATGATTCAACATTATCGTCCCTTCAGTAACCTCATAGCCGGGATCTGCGGAGAAAAATAGACGTTATAAGCAAAGAGCAATGCGGCCTGTGAGGTCATTTACCGTCCCCCACACCCGTCTCACTGCAGCGGGTCTGACTCTACTGTGTGTGGGGCCACCGGGTAGGCGGGCTGGACCTCCTCAGGGACCTCATTAAGGTGACATGTACGGGCCATCGCATCCGTCATCCAGCACGAGTTATCTACCCCATATCTGTGTACTCTGAGCTCTGAGCCGGATATAATGGGCTCTCACGGGACATAAAGGCCTCTAACAGAATATTATGGAATCTCAACGCATCTTCTCTGTTCACTCATTGTTTAAATAGCAATTCTTCCTCACTCATGTTTGCTAATCCAATCTTGCTAAAAACACTAAGTCCTCACAAGTCACAACTATATGTCTTATGATGTATGCCAGTGTCTTACCAAATACATAAAACCACTGGACCCTGAACTGATATTAATTTCTTACCACATCCCCGTCCTCTCACCGTGTACGCTGGGCACGACGTCAGGGTTCAGCTCGTCCGCGTCGAACGCCTTGGTGAGTGAGTTGGCCAGCGGCCGCAGCTGCGCAGAGTCCGGCTCGGTATCCGCCTCTGAGCCGGGACATGACCCGGCCTTGACCGGAGCCGACCCCGCCGGGCTGCGCTCCGCCTCTGAGGCTGCCTTCCGCGAGCGACCGCTGGAGAACGGGCGAGGGTGGTGGTCAGGGGTGGTTTTGATGTGGTCACATAATTATTTCAGTGAGTTGATACATGAAGGAGTCTGAGCCGCATAGAAAGATCTCCATTTCGATTTTAAAGGTTGTAATAAGGATATCAAAACCTCGGGGTCTTGCCCAGGAAGACCTCCGCCCAACGTACAAGGAAAAGATCAAAGACAGTAGGTATAGTCGGTCAAATATGTATCTTTCCCGGCCGCCAAGTGGCGCTACGGTCTGGATTCGATAGTTGGCTGAGCCCACACCCCAGCTGCCCTGGCGGCTCTGGCGGCCCTGTGACGTCACGCGCGGGGGGCGGAGCTACACAGCGGCCGGCTGGAGAGTGACCGCAGACCAGCACTGGACGGCCTCGCCGCCGGGTGCTCCGGCGGGTCTGGCCGGGAGAGGCGAGCAAGCGGATGCGTTAGGAATCTAACGAATGTGAGGGCAGCGCGATGGTCTAATGATGGCTGTGCTTTCATGCGCCGTGTAAATTGTAGACTGAGTGCTATGAGCTATCAAAGGATTATCTGGTGTTTCAACAGGGGTCGCTGACCTAAAAATTAAGATGGTTGCTCTTGATACGATCGAATGCTTGGTGATATGATGATTAGCGCAAGGGAAATATTTAATCGAATTATGACCGGTTATTTTTTGATAAAGCAAAAACTTTTTTCATTTTTTTTTGGCATTAACGGGAAAGCGTTAAGCCATATCTACTGAAAATCTTAACCTGCGCCGGGCCGGGGGGGGGGGGCGATTTGCGCCCCCCCCCCAGGTTTTTCGCAGATAGCCGAAAAACGGCGGCGTGCAGCGCCACCAAATTTTGCATACCTGTTTTTCCATCTATTGCGCATACTGTGTGCGAATTTTGACCTTATATGACTTAAGGTCAGGTCTACAGGTCGGTTTGAGTGACCTAACGTCACAAAAAGTTTGAACTTGCACCAAAGCTACAACTGTTGACCGATCGATATGAAACTTTCAGGAGTTAGTAAGGGTGACAATATCCACAAAATGTATGTCTCGGATTTTTTTATCTATGACCTGAGGTCAGGTCAATCTCACAACCTCCCCATTATAAGTCAATGGGATAAATTTCAACTTCATCTGAATGCCACCCGATCCACACAATATATTCAGGATCATGGTGTTGCAGGTCCCTGGTGGTCATTCTACCGAAAGATGTCACCGGTGACCTTTGGAAGGTGTCGCTAGGTCATCCGAGGTCACCTGAGGTCACCAGCGGGGGTTTTCTGCAATAACTTTTGAGTGAATAGAAATAGAGACTCCGTTCGACGTTTATCATGTTTGTCTGATCAATGCGGATCGAATGATATGCAACATGACCTATTTCAGTCAGGTCATGACCTTGACCTTAGGTCAAATTTTCAACTTGACCTTTCGAAGTCACATGATATAGCTTTCGATGCGCTTTGACAAGCTAAGAACGATGACGTTCGAATCGATCCTTTATCTTGTCTGGATCAAAAGCTATTTAAGAAAAAGCATCAGTAGTAAAAACGTTTTTTATCGCTCTTTCGAACGCCGCCTACCGCTTGTCTCTACGACGCTCAGGAGTCGAGTTAGACGGGGGGGGGGGGCGTAAAACCGCCCCCTCCTAAAACCGCCTGTTGTGTTACAGATAGAGCACCGGCCCGGCGCAGGTTAAACGTTTTCCTTGATTTTTTGTCGTTTCATAATGATATATTTTATAAAATTTTAATATCATTATATCAAAAATAGGTAAATGTATTAATAGCTCTATGGCATCGCGAGAAATCTGCAAGGCCAGCCTAGTCATGACGACCAGCCGGCCACTCGCTAAACAACCTAAAATAACTTTACCTATTGAAAGAAAATATACATGAAGTCGCGTTATGGTGGTATTTTCCGGTAAATATGCAACTACCAGCGAGATATTTCGTAGCGTTTCAATTCGGTAACGTGTAACATTTAGTCTGTATATTTATAGTATCTGTGTTTCAGGTAAATAATTGGCGATACGGCATCTCAAACCTAGAGCGACTACACTCAAGTTCAAGCTAACGGTCTCCACTCTCCAATTCAGATACCTATCGAAACCTTTCCGCGACCCGGTGCTGTGGCTCAATCAGTGGGCCAGCTGGCCGCAGACCATACCCGCAGGGCATGAACCTTTGACCATATTAGGTCAACACGCCGTGGCCCCAGCCCGCTCGCCAGGTCCGCGCTCATTGGCCGACGCGGCAACCGCACAACCTGTCCCCTCCCCTCCGTAGTACTCGCAGCGGCCGGCGGATTCAGCCAAGTTACCGACCTGCCCAGCGTTGGGAGGGCTGGCCGGGAAAGATACATATTTGACCGACTATACGCTTCGATAGAGATGATGAAAGGATGAGATCGCAAACATATTGACTACAGTCTTTACTCTTTTGATATCGTAATCCGGGAGAATTTGCCATTTTGATGTTCAGATGAGCAAAGCAAGCATTGAAAAATAAACAATAATTGCATAAAAATGCTTAGGGTGCCATTGTCGTGGATGTACCTTAGCGATATCCGATTATATGAAAATATAAATAATACTTCTCACAAATAACGGATACTATTCAAATAAATAGCGCTGCTCACAGGTTGGCTGGTCTTCTATTTCATCAGCAGCACTCAACCGTCCTCTCAAACGCACTTTAAAGCGATTACAAGCCGACGCGACCGCATCTGTACTCTGTAGTGATTCTTACCGTGCGCCTACCCATCCTCACCCAACCAGTCCCTCAGCTAGAGTCAAACCCACCTTCTGTTTCTGATGCAGGCGACTGCTCCGATGGCCAGAATGATGAGCGTCGCCACCAGTCCGATCAACACCCCCAGGATGGGTGTCACCACGAACGGTGGCTGGGCAGTGGCGCCTGAAAACGACGCAAGGATAAATGTGATGACAGCGGCATAGGCGGCGGAATGGGGAGGGCACCGGGGCACCATGCCCCCATTGATTTTGGCATTTTAACATTAGCCCTATGGGTGTTGCATGGAAAGAATGGGACCAAAAGTCGGCAGTGCCCCCCCCCCCCCAACAACTTAATTGAAGGTGTTCCGCCGCTACTGGACAGCGGCCTCATGGAGGTCAGCTAGATGGCTGACATGTCTTGTCCATATTTTCGCCTGCTACGTGGCATGTCAGTGTGGGTCGTTCGGGTGCTTTAAATTCGCATGGAAGACAAGGTAAGGCGATAAATTCTGTTTCCGAGTCTATAAAGGCATTACAAAGAAAGAATCGGAAGTCATATTGTCGAAACTTAGTGCTTTTATGGGCATTATGCGGCTAATGTCCGGCATAACCCGTTCATAAATTAAGAAGCTTCATTTATTTGGATTGTTTAGCACACTTTCAGCATTTACCAAGACATAACGGTACAGAAGTTAGCGCAGCGCTGGTGCGCTTATTGGCATTGCCCCAGGTTCGGTATGTGTAGGCTGTAGCAGTAATCGCAACTCTTCGGAATGTACAGTACTGCTGTCATGTATCACATGTTCACTAAAATTGATTGATATCTAACCATTTTTATTTAAAAAAAAAATGGCAATAACAGCGGTGTTAAAAAATGATATACATATTGTAATATCAGCTTTGATTTTGAGCCGTTATTGATATCAGATAAAAACTGCCTAACTATTATCCGGAGTCCAGATAGCCAAAACCAAATGCCGCATCCATTAGAAACCAATCGCCTTTAGTCACCACTTACCTGAATCGCCCATTGACGCTCCTTTCTCTGGCATCTTGAGGGTGAAGCCGTGCAGTGTGACGGCCCGGCTGCGGCCGCGACTGTTGGCCGCGTACAGCTCGAGACGCAGCTCGAGACCGGCTGGCAGCTCGGCCACGGCAAAGTCCGGAAAGGGACGGGTGAAGTTCCGCAGCAGCTCCTGACCCGTCTGGTCAAACAGCTCGGCCACGAAGTACTGCGGCAGGCCGCCGTCGAACCCCGCGCGACACTCGACCTCCAGCGAGTGGGACGTCTGGTTGATGACGCTACAGTTTCGCAGCGGATCCGGCCGACCTGCCGACCCGGCCACAGGGGGCGGTCGCTCAGCTCGGTATGGAGATGGAAACGTCATGAATATTGCACATATCCCATCAGCGTATTGAGGAGGCCAGACATGAGCGCGATGAAATGGACCAATCACGCCTCTGTGGAGTGTACTGGCAGATGCAATTTATGGAAGACGTGATTTGAATCGCTGGTGTGTCATTTGGCAGACGCCAGAACTAAATCACCTCAACATTTCAAGCAGCATCAGTCAAACTCCACATGAAATTAAACGTGAGCATTCAGAGAAATCGATGAATCCTCGAGTCACATCCAGTCAGTCAGTAACTTGGAGTAAAACTTCCTCGAAGCCGCCCATCCGATGAAATAGCAAGCCTCGTTTCGTGAAATGTTACCTAACTAGCACACACCTCATTTGCAGCAGTGAACTCACTGACAAACTCCGTTCAATAAACTCCACCCCACTCCACTCAAACTCACCTGCTGCAACCAGCTCGAACACGCACGGCTCCACCATCCGGCCGATGGAGTTGTCGGCGCGACACAGCAGGGTGCCGTAATCGTTCTCGGTCCGTGGGGTGTAGCTGGCCCGGCTCTCCATACCACGGGAGCGTACCTGAGGAGCGCAGCGGCGGCGGGGGAGATTGACAAGCTGTCAGGGTACTAGTAGATTGACCCGGAATCAGGGTTAGAGTCGTTGCATGGAGAAAACACTACGTTAAGTCTGCGTAATGATTGTTAGGGCAAGTTGAGTTCAGCCAAAAACACTATACCTACATTGCTGCTTTTTTCGATGCTCCTATAAGAATAAGCAAGTCTCACTTATCTGTCGTTTGACAGCAATGATCCCCGCCCAGTCCAAAGTTAAAGGTAGTGTGCCACCTTTGAAAGATTTCCCGTTTTATTTTTCCTAGGATAAGAAGCTTCTGTTTTTACCTAATATCGCAAAAAAAAATCACAAATGGGCCTGGAATAGTGCCTTTTTCGCCTAAAAGTTTATCGGTTTTTAGATATGCATAACAACTGTAGTGGGCTCACCTGCAAACAGGCGTCGGGCAACAATCGCGAATGCGGCGCACTTGTGACAATAAGCAAAGGTCATTATAGTGTTACGACCATACGACGTACGGGAATGAGTTATCAGCTGTCTAATCGTAGACAACACAATGTCGAGCCTTAAACTGTAAGCCTGTATTGGTATTGTTTCTTAAATTTGGCTGTCGAACATTAATTTGTGGTTTGAAATATGATTTTATGTAAAATAATTGATATGAAACAGCCGTCTCTTAAGTTATGACCCCATTACACCACACGCAAGTGGCAGAAATGACAATGATCAGCTGACGCATTTTTCTTGGCCGAAGTCAGAGCGCGCGGCCCGACGCACCACGCGTATTTGGAAATTCCGACCTCGACGAGCATCAGAAGCCACCTAACAGGCGTGTTCGAAACCGCAGGAGATGATGATGAACGGGTTTATCGAAACTTGATTGGATGAGCCTATCGGTAATAGCGATTTTATTGTGTGCATTTATTGTTCATAGTGGTGTGAAATGTGGTTGGGGTACGACCGACAACCCGTCGGGGCGAATTTCGCACTGGGGTACTCAAAATTTGAAGAATTTAAGACGTTTCCATAAGTTTTGAAGGTATGGATAAGTTCTAAAAATCCGGTTCTCCTTATCCGGGTCATTAACTCCATATGGTCCAGGAAAGCTGGCACACTACCTTTAAGATAACACAGGAATTGTGGAGCTCAAACATTATTCAATGCTGATGTCGATGTTACGTCCAATATCGGAGATAATCACCAGTTACCAGCTGCTCCAAGACATTCGTCACTGATCTCCTCATTATGTACGTTATCTCAGCCTCATCAGGACGTTTTTTGTTCGTTTCTATAAGCAACTGAGTGTTCTGTGCACGGTTGGCTTTGAAGTTTTGGATAACAAATAAAAATTAAGTACAAGAATACATGTAATACATGCATAGTCCACTTTACACAGGCAATTATTTGCCTGGAGTGGTAGGCTGTGCCGCATCACACGGGCTGAGTTAACAAATTCTAGCTTTGTCCCAATGCTCACAATCGACACGCTTAATTGCGTGATAAACGGCACAACTTAGCGCTCCGGTCAACTGATAGCTTCTGAGGAGTGGAACATCATTTTGTAGTCGACTATACGTGTACAAGAACAGTACGTAAAACATTTGAGTTGCGAACACGAAAGACAGTGTTTTGTCCTATCATCTATGCCACAACTGACCCGGCCAAAACGTTCGTCAAGTCATCGTCATCACATCATGAGTATCAACTACCGTCAGCGCTGGCCAGCTTAGGAGCGCCGTTCGCCGTGCGAAGTGTGACGGGTCACACAGCTGTGCAACTGACCTGCGAGTAGGACAGGTCGAACACCTTGAGTGAGTTGTTGAACTGCCACTTGTAGGCCACATCGGGTGGGTTTGCGTCCACCTTGCACATGACCTGGGCCGTCTCGCCTCTGGCCGCGCCGTAGCGGATCTTCTGACCCGGCAGGCAGACGGGCGCGTCTGGGAAAAAGGTCACAGATCGAGGTCAAGGTCATGCGTACAATATCGGGAATTTAGTCAATCTGAGAATGGATTAGTATCAGACAAAGAGGCAGCGAAAGATGAATTTTTGTAGGATTGTGTGGGTCAAGATGGGAGTGAGCGACAGTGTCGGATCCAGCGGGGGGGGGGGGGCAAAATGGGCATTTGCCCCTCCCAAACTGCATAATTTTAACATTACGCCTATGGACGAGGCATGGGAAGAATCGATAAATTGTTATGGTTTGCCCCCCCCCCAAAAAAAAACTATGAGCTGGATCCGCCTCTGGTGAGCGATGCCAAGGCTGGTGAGGGAATGTGGAGCCGAAGATGGTCGTTACTAATGCTTGAATTAACTTTAAACCAGATCAGAAATGAGGGCTAAGCTAATGTTATGTCTTCACTAGTGTGTCAAACTTCGTCCTTAACCACCTACGTAAATTTGCGTTTAAAGTGCTCTGACAATCTAAGTCTTGAACGACTTGTTAGAGAAGATAAACGAACCAGGATGTCGGGATAAACTTGTTAAAGTAATTGAAAACGGAGCTTTTAAAATGAACGTGTCCTACGTGCAATATGAGTGTTAGTTTTAACTAAAGAAAAATATTGGAGACAAATGTTAACTGAGTGCAGAGCATCAGACATGCTATCCAGCTCTTACAATTGTACATAGGTACAGTCATAGTAAAAGCGCCTTTCAGCTTGAGAGCAGCTCATTTAGAGCAAAGCAAAGAACATTTTCACGGTGCATGCCTACAGACTGAAGTCATTGTTAGGCTTTCTCAGTATTTATGCTTCAAAGCCGTAGGTATAGAGTTGGAAGCTTTTGTACGTCTGCCTTACGTTTCTCAACATAGGTGGCTAAGAGGAATAGGAATTGTAATAATGGAACCAACAAACACGCAGCGAATTAGTAGCGTGTTGCTATTCAAATATACATACCTTATTTTAATGAAAAATACTTCACCTTTTATTTGATAAATATTTACTTAGCGAAATACATTCACATTTGGTGATGGAAATCAGCTTTACATCTCTGCCCTTCAGCGCCAGACTTATGCGAGAGCGTATACGCTGTTCCGTGTAACAGTTAAGTAGTGCGGCACAGTACTTCACGGTATACGTTCAACAATACGCTTAGCTTTAGCCTTACATTTTAGGACATACAGGCTATGCAAACTGGGTTGATTGTAGTTCAGGAACATGCTTCACCGACTGGACGTCAAGGAAATAACTTCTGACGACGCCCGACATTGCAGGGTCCCTCCCCCGACAGTTGAGGATCCATCCCTCGACAGTTAGGGTCTTTCCCCGACAGTTTTTGTCATTTCTCTGACAGTTGGGGTCCGCCACTCCTTGATAATGTTCAGTCGCAATTGTTAGGTCGCAATTGCAATTGCTCCCTTGTAATTGCTGTAGGCGTTTCCGTACTATGGTTCCTGCTAGTTTTATTTTATCAATAGGCTTTTGTTGCATTGATGGTAACATGTGCTTTCTAAGAAAGGTTTAACATGGTTTAACTATTAAGCAACGGATATATGTCAATTGATATAAAGCCGATGGGTGTCGTTTTACGCTTTCAAAGACTGTCACTACACTTTTTTTTACATAAGTGAACTCTGCTCTATTTGTAAGACGTTTATGCAGGTAATTTTTTGATAGTTAATTAGTGCCAATATTCCTTTACTACTCAGGTTGGTTCACTACGGAAATAAAGGCGCCATGGTGACGTCATCAGAGGAAATCCTTCACGTTCAAATGAAGGGGTCATTTGAATTGCTGATTTTGGCTCGATATAGTCCTATTTTTTAGTTTCAGCCCCATTTGTCGTAATGAAGCGAACTCATTGTTACATTGGTACAACTTTTGATGACACATAATCCTTGTTTTTTTTTTTCTCCAGCTCGCTCGAAAGATGATGAAATTTGCATGCATGCCTATAGGTGAAGGGAGATTCTACCGCCGTGGTGACGTCACGGTAAAGGGATTCTGGAGCTCGTGAACGGGGGCTGAATTAGTGTCTCTTAATCTTTTTTGGAACATTAGATACCTATACTTATACTACACATTAATTCCATATATTATACGTAACCTATCGAACATGTATATTGTAAACTGTATATTCGTAGTGCCGCCCGTAACCATTCAGATCTATATACCAACTAGTGATGTCAATTAGGGAAAATCAGAATACCGATACCAAACCAAATACCAACTAAAACCACGGGAAAATACCGAAACTAAACCAACTTGGGAAAATAAGGGAAATACCAACTTTTTACCGATTTCTTAGCCTCTTATACACTGTAAACCAAATCTACAAGTTGGCTCCTTGTTACAAGTTTGGTTCCAATTCGCATAGGCGTCACCTTGTCGATTCACCAGCCCCAGGCTTGTTGGCTAACAAACTAACAGTTTGTCTACAAGTTTGGTTCCAATTCGCATAGGCGTCACCTTGTCGATTCACCAGCCCCAGGCTTGTTGGCCAACAAACTAACAGTTTGTCTACAAGTTTGGTTCCAATTCGCATAGGCGTCACCTTGTCGATTCACCAACCCCAGGCGTGTTGGCCAACAAACTAACAGTTTGTCTACAAGTTTGGTTCCAATTCGCATAGGCGTCACCTTGTTGAGTACTAGTCTGGGCCTTGTGAACCTACCAACTTCTGGATAGGCATAGCCGTTTCCTTGTCGGTTCAACAACCCCTGGTTTGTTGATGAACTAGCCTTTGACTGGGCATTGCTAGTTTACAAATTGTCAACAAGTAAGTGTACTAACGCTCAGTTCGAACTTGTTCTTTCTTACAATCGCTTTGTTTGCGTTGATAACCTTAAGAACTTACGATTCGCGTTCGTTTTCAATTGCCACGATACTGATTCAGGAAATATTTTATATACGGACAGGTCATTTTTTGGCTGGAAGTGGTGCACAAAATCATGACTGGCATCAGTTATTGCTCAAAGGCTTGCGCTGACAAGAAACGAAATACTGATGGGTTATATAATCGATGAATGCATACACCACATCCATTCGGAAGTTTCTGGAATCATTAGTATTTATTACGGTCACGTACCTACATCACGTAGTATGTAATTAATACTATTGACTGGAGACAATTCCAAGTGCATATTTTCGAATGGATGTGGTAAATGCATGAGGTATAAGGTATACCTATCGTGCACCGTCAGCATATAAGTCTTTGAAGCAAGAACTGCTGCGTATGTGGAAGAACATGGTTTTGTGCATCGCATCAAGCCAGAAGTATAACATGCCCGTATGACGAATATTTCCACATTGACCATAACAATCATGGCAGTTGCACGATCACGCAGATAATTCGAATAAAGCATGATCGCCAACCAGATTAGCTTTTACAGCCCATATATGTCCATCAGTTAAGTTAAAAATACAAAGAGTTGAATTAAAGGCAAATAAATGTATTTATATATAAAAAACACCGACCGCAAAACATCTGCTCACATGTGCATGCAAAGGTCTGGCCCACTTACATTGCGCGCGCAGGGGAAGGGAGGCGTCTCGACAGCGGGTATAGGCACGATTAGTGCGTCCCGCAGGCCAGAGCGGGCCTCACTCACAGCACGAACACCACAGTTCACAGATTTCACTTTTTACTGCACAAATGCTGGAACAGCCCTCGTCGCTGATCCATGCTGCACGGCGGCCGCGCGACAACTGCTGGTTTGAACGGTTTGAAACCGCCGCGCCGGGGCCGGACGGCGACCGCTGATTGGTCCGCCAAGTCTGACGTCACGGGCGCAGCTGACCATGTGTATGCTGACCAGCTGACCAGTACAAGTTAGGCGCCGGTTAAATAACCATGCGGCAACAAGTTTCCAAAACTGGTTAAGAAACAAACGTTGAAACAAATGTAGAGTTGGTCTGGATACTGAGAAGTTGGTGTGCATAGTAACTATTGACTCGTAGTTGTCACCTGACAAGCAATGCACCAGACAACGGCTTGTTTGAAAAGTATCAGTTGGTAAACATACCAAGAGATGATTGGTTATATTACACAAGACTTGTCAATTTGGTTTACAGTGTACATTAGTGAGGGTTTATGATACCAACAAAATACCAAGCACATTACGATTGAAATACCAAATACCAAGTTGGTATCGGTTTGGTATCGGTATACCAAAAAGTTGGTATCCGATTGACATCTCTAATACCAACTGTCCCGTTCCGCGTCTCCAGACTGTTTAGTGGCCACACCCGCGGCGGTATCCCACCACTTCATCCCCCGCGCTGCACTGATGGTATGCCGGAACACACCTCACGGCGCGTCTTTGAGAGTCTTCAGCGCGGGTCTCAGCGACACAGCACGGCTGGACGGCCGGTGAAGAGGTGCTGAGAGGAGTCCGTGAGCGAGGAGGACCCCGCCGCCAGTGGAGGGAGGACGGAGGGAGAGGAGGGAGGATGGGCCGCGCATGGAGGAGGGGAGGATCACGAGGAACTCCGTACAGCCTTATAACCGTGAAAAGGAACGAAAAGGAAGCTTGTTTTCCATTCCGACTTCACCTTTCGTACTAATTACGGTTGTTTCAAATGTACTGGCGATTTTAATCGGACCTTTTGTGAATCAAACTCATTACTTAGCGGTCAAAAGCTATGAAAACACCGCGCACAGTAGTAGGCGGCTTGATCCGATTGGCTTCTGATTGAATGTTCCCGGCATCGTCCACTCAGTTTCTCAGAATGAATCAACCGGCTAATTTCCGCAGGTAAGCTAGGTAATTGTGCATGGTGCATAGACTTACGGCCGATGGTTAGCACAATATCCGGTCGTAACACACATTTCCTGGCTCAGTATCTGCGGTAAATGATCTGAAAAATGAGGACAAGCCCTCGCCCGGCCAGGCAGCGGCGTGGCTTCTCCTCCCAGCTTGATGTCACATTTTAGGACTCTTCTGCGGTCGACCAGCACTGTCCTCGTTTATCTCAACCTCCATTCGAAGGCCGCCCACACATCTTACATTTAGCTCAATCTGTAAAAGCCTTTGTGGGTGGAAAACGGGAGGCAATCTTATGTCTCTGTGTTCTAGTGGTAAAGGTCAAACTATTCCGAGAACCGCAAGATGGCTATAGAAAACTAATTCAACGCTTTGGAGCGCAAATGATAGGGTTGTCGCGAACATCAACGTTATATTTGTATTAGTGTGAGTTGGGTAGCAAATTGTCATCAGAACATTTTGTCAACATTATATAGCATGTTAAAACAAACAAACATTTTAAATGAATCAATTACGAATTCCTATATTTTTTGAAAGAATGTGAAGCGCCACCCTAGGATAGTGATGCTGTGCATCTGATATTGGCACGGTCAAGCAGAAGCGTACCAAATACAGGAACTTATTTAGTCGGTCTGATGTTGGTTTTAAAGGGAGATAATGAGCTTTCTTTTTTCTTTAATAAAAATTACTCGACATCTATACTATTTCTACTGTAGTTTCTATAAAATATGAAAATTTCCTAGCACATTTTCGTATGTGAAAAAGGTTTTTATTTTTGCAAAAAAGAAGCAGTACTTGCAGTACTTGTAACACCCACCGAAATGCGTTGTCCTTCTTGTCCTTCTCTATAAAAAAGTCGCAGTATATGGCGCTTTTGTTTCAAACAGCGACGCTTGGGTTTTTGTTTATGTTATCGCCTTGTCGTTGCTTGGTTGTAAGGATTATAATTTGAATTAGAGTTAATTCGGTTTAGAATTAATTAGATTCGTACATAGTGCCTACTCTTCTTTGTTTCCAAGTATTATTTTGCGCCACAAATGAACGGCATGCGCCAGAAACGCAGCCAAATCTTGCGATTGCGACTACGAAATTCATTATTTTGGCCTCAGAGCCTGAAGCGAAAAATACAAGCATATTTATTTCAAAAAGACTTCAGGTTTGTCGAACGGTGTTATGAGAATTTTGATAACAGTACTGCATAAGTTTTTCAGTGATGCCGCAAAAGTGTTGTACTGTGGGTCTCAGGGTAAATAGGGGCGTGTTCGGAGGAAAGGAAATTACCCACAATGAAAGAACGAAATAAACAGTGAAACGACGGTTAGATATGGGTTAAACTGGGAGAAAAACGTGAGAAATAAAACTAGGAACTCGTCGAAATACTCAGCCTCTCTGACACTCTGCGTACGGATACTAAATTTATATTTTAACTGAGAACACGTGCCAAAAACCATAGAGATCAAAACGAACAGGAAGTCAACGGGGGCGGAACTAGACAGCCAAAAATTAAAACACTTTTTTACATAATCAAAAACGAATCGAGCATATAGAAACGGCGAAAAGTCAATCTAGAAATTACAACAAATTAAAGCAAGGACAAATATTAAATACGGTTGAAAACTATAAAACAGAAGTGACGATAATAACGAATTTACAATAATATAGAGCAGGAAAACAAACGTTCATGATAAAATAGTAAACACTGCGCGAGGCGGCGATTGGCGGCGCAAAGGGCGGCCGGGCTGGGCGGACACGCCGCAGCTAAATTACCGGCGCTAGCGCGCCACAGTACCTATCTATCTTCTTTTATTGTGCAGTCGGCGGGACCGATTCAAAATTGAGTCGTTGCTACTAAAATAGCAGCATATGGCCTCAGATGATGAACAGGAAAAATAGTTGCGTAAATTTAGACATAAACCACCCCCAAACCATGAATATCTTTTGAAGGCACTATAGACGACCATTAACTAACTAGATGTGATGAAGATCAAATGTAAGGAATACGCTCATTTTACAAAATTACATGCAAGTACCAAAAAGTGATGTAAGTACTTATTCAACGGTCATTTTCAGCGCTCCCCGCTAACGTGACTTCAAGTTGAGATATTTGCGGCAAGGTACCGCATTGAGCAAAATGGTTTTAATTTACATTATAACTTGTTGTGTTTTGTCAGAAAATGATCCTAACTCAGATTTTGTGGAAAAAGGTCATTATCTCCCTTTAAACAACTGCCAGGAAGTCAATTGGGTTTCACAGTGGCCATATTGATCAACTACGAAATTACAGTGTTCGGATGTTCAATAAATGTCTTGCCTTACACATACATGTCCTTCTCTCAGCTCCGCTCGCAGGGGAGGAATAAGACTTGATAATCAGCAGACGAATAGACCAAACCGCAGGCCGTGTCTCCCACATTTCACACAGTGCTAACCCCAGGGCACTCACATTTGACGCTGAGCATCACGGGGCGGCTGGCGCCGTCCCCCTCCTGGTTGGACGCCTTGCAGACGTACGCTCCAGTCGAGTGGCGACTAACGTTCCGGATGACCAGGTTTCGGTCACTGGTGTCCACGCGGTCCGAGGTGCCGGCCTCCTGAGAGCCGGGACTCAGCTGGATACCCTGTGGTGGGGCACAGAGCGTTAGAGGTACCGCCTCTCCGGACAGGGATTCAGCTGGATACCCTGCGGTATATAGGTACAGAGCGTTAGAGGTACCGGCTTTCTGCGAGTCGGGATTCAGCTGGATACCCTGCGGTACAGTGGTACAGAGCGTTAGAGGTACCGGCTTTCTGCGAGTCGGGACTCAGCTGGATGCCTTGCAAAGGTCAGTACACACAGAGTCAGGTGTACTGGGCTTCAGCGAACGCTGCTGAGCAGGCTGCAGGAAATTCAGGTCCATATCCAATACGGCAGGGTTGCGGAAGAATAAGCATTAGACGCACAGAACTCCGGTAAACCGAGGCTCATCTGATGCCCCGCAGTTGAGGTACGGAGCATTAGATGTACCTACTGAACTCCAGCGACCCCCATGAGCGGGGACTTCAGGTCGATGTCCAAAGGTAGAAAGGGAGAAGGTGGATGGGACCCCCAACACATGTAATGATAAATGAACTCGGGCTCCCGAGTACGACAAACTCAATTGCATGTCTTATACGCGCTATACGGTAGGTGCAAAGGGCCACAGGTGGGTCTCGAGCGCTGCAGGAGCGCTGGAAATCCGCGACTTAGCTAAACTGCTTGTGAAACGCAGTTAGCCGGCTTTTACCAGCTTCCGGAAGAAAACAACTTAATCTAGTTTTGCTTCTTCATCCAACATTTAACAACAAAAATAATTAGTTTTCCTCATCAAGCCTTACATTGCTATACAAAATGAGCTTTTATTTCACCATGCAACTTTAAGTGAATGTAATAACAAGGTACTGGCGTTGCAAGAGCTGTTTATGCTGCGGGCTATACTCTGTATAATCGGAACGAAACGAGGTTGTTTTCAGTAACTGGTTCTCCCTCTGACCAGATTTAGACAGTGCACACAAAGGGCAGACCATTCGGCCGCAACTTGGGAGAATCAAGGCCACCAGTAAACGAAATTGCTTATATTAGGCTGAGTTACGAACTAAAACACAAAAGGCTATTGAACCTGCAGCGCTGCAACTTCGGCAGAACAATAATGTCGAACGTCTCCAATGGCCATGACCTTTAGAAGATCCACAGGTGTTTCCCAACTTCATTGACGTCAATTTGTAGACGATGTTTCGAAACGGAGTGCAATCTCTGTGTCAGTCTCAGGCCATATTGAATCTTCCAAGTGGCACCACGCCTTCATTGAGACTTGAAACTTATCGAGATGGATGACGTCCCTCTGCATTGACTAGCATCATTCACACTGAAACATCTCATTTACGCTGTGGATTTCCAAAGTGCGTCAACCACGTTCTCTGATAATAATAAATGTTGTATAAATAGGTACACATGCCATGAGTGGCATCTCAGAATCGACGTGTCGAAAACTTTTCAAATAAATACACTCGCAAAGGAGCGATTGAGATGGGCGTGGATGCCTCGGCAGGAGGACCCAGCCAGTTTCGCACAAATACATATGCAGCGTTGAATACCTATCCAGTGAGTAGGTAGTATGTGAAGGCAAGACAATAGCAAATCACCGCTGGGAACAGGGAGTGGTAAGCCAATCCAACCAATCGCCAATCGTTTGGCGGCGCAATATTTTTAAATTAGGCTCAAAGTTTAATACATTATATTAGACAGTTTCTAACCACTGAACTTCTCACTTTTAGGGAAGTTAAGTTAAAAGAAACCAACAATATCAATCCAATATCGCTTTTATTATGCGTACCTATTATGTGGTATTTATTTTTCATCACGAGGGAAAATATTTAATATAACACTAATTCAATGTTGAATCTAGGCTACATGATTTATTCGGTGTTTACCAAAGACTGCAGATCATCCTGCTTTGTTGTTTCATTATCCATGCATAACTTTCAGGAAATTGAATATGATTAAAGTGAATTCGCTTTTCCAAAATGTCACTTCACTGTCCCACCTTCCCTTTGCTGCACGCCATTTCAAGCAGCATGGTCTTATCGCATCAACTGGGCAACGTTAGCGACTCGTAATAGCAAGCCCCCATGGGTCATTGCATAACCATCTCTTCCGCTTTGGGCTGAGTTCACAACGCGGCGAGATGAGCTCTGCCTCTACTTACATCATGGTGCCAATGACGACGCTGTACCATAGACCACTGGGTAGGACACGTTGCAGTTCAGTACTTACATCGTGGTACCAGATGACACTGTAGACCACTGGGTTGGCCGAAATGGAGCAGTCGAAGTAGACGTCGGCACCCTCCTTGATGTCATCAGCTCGCAGAGCCGAACCCAACTGCAGGGTCACCACTGGAGCGTCTGGGGGTGGGTGGAAACACTGCATTGTAGGTAACAATTCCAGAACTATAGCAGTTCGCAGTCGTCAGCTCGGCAGAGCCGAGCCCAACTGAAAAGCCACTTACTGGAGCGCATGGGGGTTCTGGTGGGCACGTCTCAATAATGGAAAATAGCAGATATATGGCAGACATCAGACGTTCCCCATTAGCTCATGAAACTCGTGCAGCAGATATGCACAAATGCATATTTTGAAAAGTTGGAGGATAGGAATGGCAGAACACTTAGGGTTCAAGGAAAAAGGCATATCGTTCTCGAACATTACCTGAGAAGTTAAGAGTGTGTTTTAGCTATTATTTCAATTTCACTACGTGCGAAAATGGTTGTTAGCTACTTTAATTACAACACTTCAGGTTCAGATCAGGTTTGTGTATTCAAGTTTATGAAAATCATCAATTGCAGCACCGTTTAGTTCAATGACAAATAAGTATTTTTTAAGCGACAATGATCCCTCCTTCAGAAATCGATACGAAGCTTGAAGGACCTTCAATTTCTATACGGCTTCCTTAGGATTTATTTCTACTACATCAACTCCCGATGATCATACATATTAGTCATTCCACTACATCAGTCTAGGGAAGTCCCATTGCGCCTTTCAAGACTGCCATCCTATTTCGCCTGATTAACGAATCTTGCCCGGGGCGCCGGCAGCATTGTCTGCACAAAATGACGGCCTGCATGCAAAGCATGCCAGTCCAGGCAGTGACATACTCGCGCCGGTTCACATTAGGCCCGGAGCTAAGAGCCAGGCCGATTCAGATGCAGAACAGCTGTCAGGCATTCAGCGAACTCCATTCAGAAATATGTCCCAAGTCTCCAGTGACGAAGACGACATTAGTTTGCGTCCAAGAAGGCACGTGTTTGCTCGGTATTTTTGAATGGTTAATGTTTGAACGGATGCAACAATCTGTTTCACTGTGAGAGACATATGATTAGAAAGAGTTCGAGCAAAATATGGGCTGTTCATGGCTTCATGCCTGGGTAGTTATGTGATTAGAGAAGAGGACGTGCTTCAATTTATCACTTTTCGATCCTCTCAAATTATACGATCACATTCGTCAGCCATTCATCCACCTGAAATCGTTTGTCACCTCCCCCGTGGCACAAGCCGATAACGATCGAAAGAAATGACTCGTGTGACAGATTGGTTCGGAGGACAATCGAAGACGTTCTGTGGAATATAAGCTCGTCTAGCATTCGTAGAATACGCATGGAATCGCCGGGCGGTATACAGAAATACGAGCATCACAATCGTGCAATTTGCCCGACTTCGTGCGCGTCGAATAGGCGGCCGAATGCCCTAATGTACAAACGATGACATTCCCTAACCTACAATTTAAGACGCCGGGTGCACCTGATATCTTCGATTCATTTCAGGCCTGGGTACATTGCTCATACTAACCACTTCCATCTTCATGATATAGGTTAACCTGTGATGCATTGTGCTGTTTCAATATTCCACCCGAGCCCTAACCTCCCCAAGCAAAATAGGTATGGTACGGACGGATGGATGTACCACATCGCTCTAGGTTCAACCTTCGAGCTGTCAACACTTAGAGCCGCGCCAAAGACATGGGGCTACGGAGCGAACAAATTGCGACCAACCGGCTCCACTTAGTTACGCTCATAGCTGCATAATTTATTAGGGACCCACCTCCCCGATGAGTTACGCGAAGCTCATTACGCGCACTCCGCTTGGCCCGTAAGTATATTGTTGTGAACACTGTAAAAAATATTGACTAGCCCCTCGTCAAATGATTCTCAACGCTAAATGTCGGGGGTACAGACTAGTTTTGCATCCTACTTTTGACACACGCTGCGAGCCCCTGGCTTGTTTTGTGTTCGTCAGATGACAGTTACCAGGTGTCGGTTAGTTTTTACCACGTCCCAAAAATAGCTGGAGCGTTTCTGCCTTGTTTTGGAAGCAGGTCCTCGTTAATGCTGTGTCTGATAACAAAGTACCTAGTAACAATAATAACGAAAAACAATGTCAAAACGAGGGCGGCTTGTTTAGTGACGATGCTCAAAAGAAGCATCGTCTTGTTCCTACTTAACGAATGAAGCTCAAACTAGGTCAAAACTAACGTATTGCTCAACCCATAGTCAGATGACCAGCAGATCCTACGCCGCCCAATCCAGTCATCGAATTTGCCAGCGAATTCGTTTGAAGACCATCATATTATTAAATATTGGTGGTCTTCAAACGAAATCCCTTACCAGTTTGATGACGAATTCATCCGGCCCATTCCAAAAACGCTCAAGATAAAATGAAAGTGTATTTCTGAAATAATATGCTTTCTTGCAATGCACCTTTCGTATATCAAGCGAATCTTTCACTTCCAGCGCCCGTTTACAGTTATCAATCGAATCAGAAGCATGCACATACCTATCGATAGATCTGAACCTAAGAACACAGACGACATTTTGTAGAGTACCTGTCTGAGCCTATGCAGTGGAGCCCGTGAGCCGCCCAACCGCAGCTGCCTCATGAACTTGATGATAGGTCTGAACCTCAGATTGGCCAGAGCTTGGCCGTCAATAACC
The DNA here is from genome assembly GCF_019059575.1 of Amphibalanus amphitrite. Classification (NCBI taxonomy): domain Eukaryota; kingdom Metazoa; phylum Arthropoda; class Thecostraca; order Balanomorpha; family Balanidae; genus Amphibalanus; species Amphibalanus amphitrite. The sequence goes on along the minus strand of NW_024882606.1, from coordinate 148,645 downwards.
AGCTTATTTATATCCACAGTTGTAGTGACTTAGGGTTTGGAATTTGCCAAACCTAAGTTTTGATTACCAAGAGAAGTTTTGTACTTCTTGCACTTGCCCTTTCTTCATAACTTTGGCGGAAATCGTCGTAGTGAAACTTCAGTGTTCCGTTAGCTGTCGGTTCTTGAGAGAGTTGGCCAGGCCGGACACCGGGGGCGGCTCCACAACTTTCGAAAAATTAAACCTAAGTCCTATTGCACTGCATGGAGAGTAATTCATTTAAAATCGCTCTTGTTTCGCCCCCCCCCCCCTCGACAACTTTGCAAACGTCTCTGCGCGATTTCGTTGAGAATAATGGCTTATGGCAAGTTATTGAATCAGAACGTCGATCACTGCAGGTCATATATCGGCAAGCAATTCTTCATAACTAGACACTGCACAAATGGAAACGATACAGGTTTGCCCAGTGATAAACACTCGCACTGCACAGACTCGCGCACCCCCGACCGAACGCGGCACGGCACAGCGCAACAGCTGGCGCCGGGAAGCCGGGAACGCATTAAGTGAAGGATTCACAGGTGCGCAACTTTATTGCGAACAATAAAAACCTACCGCAAACGATTAAAAAAAAAGTTTTAGGGCAATCGGAAATACAAATGTATTGACTTATAGAAATAAAATTGTCATTCACCTTCCAAATAACCCAACAATTTATTTGCCGTAAAAAGTGTCTGGAAATGGAAAGTTGCTAACATGATTCAGCAAGTAGGGAAACGCAGCCGCTACCTGGCGAATAATCTCAGGCTGGTTTAGTGACGAGTGCATTGCTACGGCTTGTTCCTCAACCTTCACAGATTACTATGACAAAACTACCCCTAGTATTTTGATCATCCTGAGGCTGGCTTTCACCTAATAATTTGATGAGGGTCTTCCTCGTTTCGGATTGAGGCGAAAACAAACGTCAAACAACCTTGATAGTTAATTGAGCACTTCAAAACAAAGGTACACCTAGGGTATCATTACAATACCGGATCATAACGATCTGGATAGTTCTCAGCCTGTAAGCTAACTAAGCGGTAACTAGTCAAGTGGTAGGTACCGGAAGCATTGACAACCTGGTGACTGTTTCGAGACCCTTGTTTTGACACATAGCTCGTCAATATTTTTTACAGTGAATGGACCATCCAATCGACCAGACAACCTTATACGCTAGCCGTGACTCCAACTGACATCAAATAAACCATGCACCCCATTACACCAGTCACCCAGACAGGAGAACATTTACATATTGTACACTCTATGTCAGACATTTGCTGTGATCTTGGCGACTAGATATGGTCGGTAGACTGCGAAGGAGCGGTTGTTATGTTGTTAAAGCCGTGCGCTAGGTGTATCAGAGCGGGCTGTTACTATTCCTCCCGCCTTCTCCCGGCCCCTCGCCACGGCGGCCGCTATCAAACCAGCGGAAATGGCACGCCAAAGGAGCCGCCAGATGACGAGAGCTGAATACCCGAGACGGTATCATATAGGTGTAGCCACCACAGGCCAGCGCGCGCTTCCGAAGGTTTGAAAGTAGGTATACCGGTCCTGGTGCTATACCGGTAAATAGTGAGCTGTGTAGTGTAGTGTGTATTGTCCGATTTAAAACGGTGTAGGAGTTCCATTGGTTTTGCGGCTTGTCTTTGATATGCAATGGTTCATTCCTTTTCTTGAAAAATTCACATCAATAGACTACATTTGAGCTGGCCTAGGCAGGCACGAGCTCTACGAGCACGATGCAAGAATGCGCGGAGTCCCCAAGATCCACAAGGATGTTTTGAAGCACCGAAGCACCGTCCTTCAGTATGGTAATGCTCTCAACACTCCAAAGCGACACTACTGAAGCACATTACCGTGTGCTGGTCGCATATGCTCGGTACTCACATCTCACGTTGAGCTTGCGCTGATCCTCCAGCGTCCCGGCGGACACCAGCGCGTTTTCAGCGCGGCACGTCAGCTGCTTGCCGTCATCCTCGACCGCCGGCTGGAAGGGCAGCTTGCTGCTGGTGATGTTGCCCCCGTTGGACACCTGGCACAGAGACGGGCCGTCACCTTACACCGTCGCCGTCGTGCTCGGAAACGTGTCACGTCTGGCCATCAATTCAGGACAGTCCACGGATCCGCCATGCATTGTAATGGAGCCTTGATGACCGACTATGGAGATGAGTCATGAAGGGACGGGATGCAGTCGACACCCACCTTAGCACGTGACTTATCACTGTGTCAACACCCCGCGACAGGCTAGTGAGGCAGTGAATGATGGATGTGCCCAGGGATGTGCCGATAAAGGCTGTCTTATAGAGCATGGGTCAGGGTCTGTGCCGGCATGGCGTAAATTCTGAATTTAAAACCAAACCAGAGTCACGCATACAATGGACGTTTTCATCGCCATAATTTCCTTTCCGTCCGTATTTAGAATTCTGGTGAAACGTGAATTTAAAACAGTGACATGAGTAACGCAAAGAAAAACAAACACAAACCAGTTTTCGAGTGCTTCGAAATGTACGGTATTTTTTATTGATGGTCCAGTTGTGACCACAATTCGTCATGACGTGACTTCCGTGACTAACAGCCTGGAAAACGGAATTACGTAAGCCAATCTTTGAAACTAGCCGCACGTCTGTTAGAGTCGGTACTCGTTCTTTGTTCTTTTCCTGTCCAGGTGTTAGTAGTAGATAAATTTAGTGTTACAATACTCCAACTCAAAGCGCTGTTCCAGTAATTCTATATGAGTACTGTTTTATCGAAGCAACTAAGTATTGCTTCTCATAAATGAAGGCACGCTTGCCGGCAGCTCCTACTGAAGATAGTATCAGCGATAAAAGGATTGGGGTTTTTAATCCACTTGACACTGAGTAGGTCCTGGTAAATCATGGACTGGACAAGACCACAAGGTGTGACGCTTTCTGTGGCGAGTTGTTTGAGATCATCATGGTCACAGAACACGTGCCAACCTTGTCAACAGCACAGCCAGCCGGGATAGTGAAGATGTCTTCAGCGAATACCAAACGTATCATAGGCAAATGGTCAAGTGCAGATAAAGTCGTCACTCAATCATTATTTATGACAATTTGGCACCAACTACAGCACTAACGATATATTAGGTACTAATTGACAATTGTAGCTTGCACTAATGCTGAGAAAGAACAATTTCAATATAACTTATATGCTTAAGTCATAGACAACAGCTTCTTTGCGACTTTCCCAAGTCTGCCAGTCCAAGGCTGCATACCGCCACGTGCCGCATTGTTCACGAACTTTCTCTGTAGTTACCGCCACGACCCCGGGGCCGATCCCTACAAACGACACCGGCGCGCCAAGTTTGCCCCGCGGGTCTCACCGCCTGCGAGTGACCGCCGAGCTGACGTTCCCCGATCCACCAGGTGATGTTGGCTGCCGGCCGAGAGCCGAACGTGCGGCAGACCAGGTGGTACGTCTTGCCGGCAGAGAACGCCGCCGCAGCCGAGCCCAGGATCTCCACACTCAGAGGACGGACTGCCAACAGAAGGCGCGTGCTGACGTTACTATCACGTTACCAGCTTTACATCATTCATTGAGAGGTAATGCGGAACGAGGTGGTAACAAAACAAAGGTGATACAAAGCATTGAGTTTTATATACAAAGGAACAGGTGAACATCCTACTCCCGTTGATAGCAAGATGAATTCAGATCCTTACATATTGCTGAAAATGGAACCTAGCTGTGTATTTTGGAAACTGCAAGCCCATTTGGGCGGTTGAAGTTCACTACCCAGTAAATTAGCTATCATGACGTTCGCGATTCAGAGTTAAAAATCAGTATGCATAAAGCAATGACGTTTCCATAACAATGGAAAACGACCCTTGCTGTGTTCTGGGCGCAAAGTTAACAATCTTGCTCGGATATTCCAAAACAAATCAAACTGCCATTTACGCCTTACCATGATCTTCAATTAAACCAACAAATTGGCCTCTTATAGATAAATATAAGCTTGCACGCAGGGCATCAACCAATAAACATTAATTGCAAGCTCTAAGATCGTAATGGGTTGCATCTTGAGGTTTTCAATAAACATAAAAACAATAAAACAACAGCAGTGAGGTCCACCACCGCCGGCAAAATGTTTGCGTTATTTATCATAAGCTATTTCCAGCTTCAAAGCATATTATCGTTAAAGAGGCAGATAGCTGAAGCACCAACTTCATGCAGGGCTGCGCAACATCAAACACAGCCTGATTGAACTTAGAGATGGAACTCCTAACCAATTATTTCTCCTTGTTTTACGTTCTTGAGGCTGTTTGATGCTCATTCAATTGGCTAACTATACCTACGAACATAGTCGAGCATGGATACTCGCTATCCGCCATCCAATTTAGTCGATAAGTGCAGCGAAGATGGTTCGTATCCGAGCTGGATTTAACATGCTTCCGCCACATGCTAACTCAAGTTTGCCGACTGTCGGTTCCCATTTAAGCAAACAGGAATCAGCGTTGTGAAAACCGCGGCCGGTGGTCCTCACACTGATTGTGACAGGGTGTTGTGTTACGATCGACTGACGAGCGCGGAACAATGCGAATAATTAGCGAGTACGCAAACAAGAGGAATCGAATACCTTATCAGCGGCTCAGCTGTCAATTTGAGGGACTGGTTTGGGTGTCTGGCGGCTTTGATACCGCATCTGAGAGCGCACAATACCAGTCTTGAGCAAATAGCTACCGAGAGTTATGCCTGAGCATAGATGATAACAACACGCAGCAATACCTAATGCGTACAGGGGGCAGCGAAACACTGAACAATGAACGGACCTATACCATAATAGTAACCACGTTGCAAATATGAATGTATTAAATAATAAATAGGCCCATTAACCCTATTAGTGCCAGGGGGGTTGTTTTCATCCACCCGGTTTTTCGGGAATATCTCCGAAACCGCTGAAGCTACGATGCTGAAATTTTTTGACTTTTCCTAAAACTAAATTGGGCACATTCCCTGAAAATTTCAAGTTCATACCTTTACCAGGGGCGGCTCCAGAGCACTGGGAATTAGGGGGTCCTATTCGTGAAGCGAGTCATTTGGGCGAAGATCACGATGCTGATGTATGCACCAGTTTTACGAACAGTGAATGAAAGGTATCATGTGATAACATATACAAAGTTATTGTGCATCCTCTTTTGACACGTGTTTGCTATAATAGGCGGATCCAGGCGTCCAAAAAGGGGGGTTATGTTTTACCTCCCAACATAGGTGCCCTGACACCGCCTATGCATGACCAATACAATTGTAGTCGTTCTCTCATAAGAAAAGTGTAACATAACAAGACCATTACCACCCTTTTTAGAAACAGTACCAACAAAAACCTTATTTACTATACTTTTTGTGTACCCCCAATCTCAATGATCTGTATCCGCCTATGATTTTTTAAAATGCATATTTTTAGGATCCATGTGAATTCCTGGTTCATTCTCTATCGATCGGCAAAAGTTGCGTTAAGATTGGTTCAGAAACCTGGCCGTGATAAACAGTCTAAAATGCATCTGCAATTTGCCCGTTTTTACCCCCCTCTACCCCCCTATTGACATTTTTTATTTTTTATTTTTTAGAAATGTAGATCACGTTGGGCGAAATTGAATGCCGTTTGAATTTTGAAAATCGGCCCGTTAGATCTCGAGATATCAGGGGGGGGTCGTTAACAGCCCCCCCCCCCCTGCCACTAATAGGGGTAGCCAGGAGCCTGCCACTAATAGGGTTATTAACCATCAGCAATGTTTGGCAACACGACGTCTTAGTTATGCATGGATGCATGAAATTATTGAATGTCTTCAGAGTCTTTACTATGCGTACCATTCCTTCCTTCCCACCTGCATGTCTTGCACGCCCCGCCCACCAGCACAGCCGACCGGCGGCGACGTCTCTGCACTCACAGTAGATGTCCAGGTGGACGTCGTTGACGGCCGGCTGGCTGATGTTGTTGTTGGAGGCGGCGCACACCAGTCGCGTGTCCAGGTCGGAGCGGCCCAGCGGCGGCAGGCGCAGCTCGTTGGTGACCTGACCCGCCCCGGCTGACCGGTCAGTGCCGTCCAGCAGACGACTGCCGCGAAACCAGCGCACTCGAGGCGCCGGACGACCTGCCGGGTCAAGTGCACACGGTCAGAGGCTGTGAGGATCGGCAATTTCGTCTGTGCTTGCAGCTCAACGGAGAAGGCACCAATCGATAGAGCGTAAGCTGCTGAGTGATGTCTTGCGTTGCGTCGATTCAGACGAAATACGTTCGGCCATCTAAAATATTACATGGGATCTTGAAAGAAACGTATGAAGATAATCTCGATTGTAAGGTTCAAGATAAATCAGTTCACATCGTGGATCACCTAAATGCGTGAGACGTGGCCATATATTTTTATTTCACATAATAGCATGTGCTATGCTCATTTTCATTCATTTTCACTGAATATGTATCATAATAAGTCATTACACAAATTTCAAAATTGCTGTGAAGTATAGTCGCTGTCACGGACCATGTGAAGCAAATCACAAATAGCGTAATCATGGTAATTTTATCAAATGAAATATTCTCGTCACCTCGCTTTGTCGTTTCATCTGACTGTTAGCAACAAGATCCAAACCACTATCGCAAAACACGTCAAGTCAAAGTAACTTATCCCCACGCACCAAAAATAAGCATGTCATATTCGAGCGGAAATTGAATAAATTGAATAAACATTTCGGCCAGCTGTTAGACCTGGCCAGTCTGCTATTGAGCTGGGACGTTTGATCTACGAGATATATGGGCTCAATTTAACGGCGGCAAGTCTGCAATCAGAGGCGATTATTCTCCATCAAAAGGCAGTTTGGAAATATAATTGGTGGCGCCCATGACGCGCCGCTGGACACGTCAAGATGCAGTGTCCCATACCGGATCGCGCGACGCGACGCACTGCAGTTTCCGGCGCTACGGTTCCGCCGCTCTCGTAATTTTTTTTATCACACGCCGCCTTGCTCTGGGACTTTGCAGCATCACTGGTGCCATCTACGCATCCAATCGCAATGAAGGCGTTATCATGCAGTTGAATGCAGCAGTTGTCAACGTTCATGCTATCTTGATGGCTAGAAATGCAATTTCGTCACTATGCACCCGTACGCTTTTTAATGATAGCTATCCGTTATTTATCCCGCCTATAAAATAACAGCATAAGTACTTAACTATTTTCATGCTTAAAAAACGGAGACGTGGAAGTTTTTTTTTTTGCAGAATAGGTAAGCACCAGGAAAGGATAAACAAAATCGAACGGCGGTCTGTCCATACAAAATCGAATCATCCTGTAATGAATGCCTAAAATACAGCACTCATTTAAATACGCATATAAATTATTTATGTGGCTGATGTATGCTTCATTAGCTCCAAACACATTCGGTTGCAAAGATAAAACATTTTCATTCGAAGATTGATATTTTCTTCCCAGCAAACTTCTCAAGACGTCTACTAAACTACTCAACTCTCCACAAATCGGGTGCAAATTGATTCTGCTGAACGCTCGAGTTGTTCCTTCCGCGACTGTCTCGGTCATTTCCCAGTTCGTGGGAGCCGGATGCAGCTCCCGACCCGAGCCGACTCGAACCACCGCCGATGTCATGAATTATTCAGCTCGATGAGATGTGCGCACTGAGCAGGCTAGCGCACAGAGGGAGATGTCTATATACTCCGGGAGATACCTACCGTCCACTCCCAGGGGAGCTCCGGGTCATCTGATATTACCAGCCAAATTATCAGCTGCAGTGCACTCAGCTGTTCCTGGTGCACACTGTCGTTTCTATTATTTTTCTGTGTTGAACTAGACGCTCTCGACAGCATTGGACCCACCCGGAAGATTCATTCAACATTTTCGCCAGATGTTGTTTCATAGGGCATTTCCAATGTTTGTCACGAATGCCTACCATATCCCACTGTCAAATAAACAATGTCAAAGACACCTTTGACCTCTGTTTCTAAATTTCCAGGATCTATCACAACAGAGGCGGCATCTTTCGCCATCGCACGGGCTATCCATGAGCCTCCGTCTACAGTTGACACAGCATCCCATTCCCCACGACATTCGACACAGATGCACCACTATTGGATTCTCCGGCAGGGCGCAGTAATTTGTTCGGTGACACACCTCTAAGTAGGTACGTGAGAACCGGAGCGCCCAGCGCTTTGATCTCGCCGCACAGTGGGCGTCGAGCGGAGGCGGGGGCGCGCTCGGGTCGCGTGCCTCACGACATCCGAGACTCGGTTTTGTTGGCCCGGGTGCTGTATATCGATAGACCAGATTAGTTAGGAAATGTGATGTCTGTTTTAACGGCACCAAAAAGTAACAATTTTGTAAACTACATGGGAGGATTGGAAATACAGCATTGTAAAATCATTTGTCTTCCTTGCAATATCTTTACTTCGAAATGGGAACGAAATTTTCCATCATTGGTCTTGAATTTTAAAGCTGAATGTGTGATCGCTCTTCCTTTTCTAAACAAGCAAACATCTCAAATCTTTCAGCGCTTTTAAAAGTAATCCCCGTCAGTCTGTTCAGTGTTTCATCGTTCATCTAGCAGCCACCACGTTTATCCTTTCAGCCAATAAGGTAGGCTGTTCGCAGGGCATGAAACATGCATGTCCACGCCAGCTTAACGACTCCTGAAATTGCCGAACTTTGTACCCTGATGATCTCTTGGCGTCCAAACTGATAATGGAAGTGGTAATTTTCATAGAAATCATGGCCTCCTAATGGGATTAGCGCTAAGTAACCTTGTTAGTCAAGCTCCAATGCAAACCACATTTTTCGTTGCTCAAAAGTTGTAAGCCATTTCACCCAAAGGTAAATCAGGCTGCTCGGACTACAAAAAGGGGAATATTTGTTTCTGGTCCCTAAAAAGCTGTTTCTGGCACCTAATTGCTGATCAGCCCCAAAATGCTTATTCGACCCTAATATCTGAATCTGGCACCTAATTGCTTCCACACAGCCTAAAGTTGCCAGATCGTCTAGTTGAACTCCGCATTTGCTGTTTGCTGATTCAGCACCAAAACCAAAACATCCAGCACCTATTTTATTCCACGTTTGCCTACCTAATTCGCGTAATCTTCCTGATTTTATGTATCCTAACAACATGAACGTTGCATTCGGTGATGTCAAGTGCCATTTTTGCCAGTGGAGATAATGATTAATGTCATTTCTAGCCAAAAGAGAATCACTAGCCAGCTATGGTGCAGCATAGCAAGACGCTCCTATACCAGCCCGCTATGTAGAGACTAGAGATTATTGCACCCTCAGCCATTTTAACGTGAAAAGTTTGGATCCGTCACTTCCAGCCAGGCTCTCAGGTCATAAACTGGAGTAAAGCAAAATGTCAACTCTGAACAGACATGCCACGCAACCGGCCCTCTTTTCAATATTATTAGCTTTCTGCAATCATCGTCTGACTCCATCTCGATCAAACGCAGCATCCGGTTTCTACAGGGGCGTTTGACTGACCGGCCACACAATAACCAAAAACAAAATCAAAGCTTCATGCACACATATGACATAAGTAAGAAACGGATGAAAAAGGCACAACCAAGGCACAACTCTGCGCGGCAAACAACGGACAATGTCCCACGCAAGATCACGCGTTTCTTCAGCGGCCTTGAACGGAATGAAAACAGTACATTTCTTTTTTGGAGCTATTTGATGACGTCAAAAAATACAATACCCGTTTTAATGGTCAAAATCGCAACTCACAAAAATGTTTCCCTTTAAGCATTACAAATAAATACTTTTAAATATTTAAATGACATTGTTTTTTCAAACAAATCAATATTATTTGCTTACTTAAACGTCATATACAATGCTGAGATCACTACGGGGCTGTCTTAGAGTGTAACTGCACTGGCAACCTTTAGGCTAGACTCCAGGGGTCATTATACCAGAACAACATGATTCTACCAGCCAGTAGTTCATTTTCTACTAGATTGGTGCTACGCTCAGCATTTAGGTGCCAGATTCAGAAAAAAGAGTAAGGCGTACCGATGAATAGGTGCCAGAAACAGCTAATTAAGGTCATTTTCCATGATTGGTGCTGGTATCCACCAAATAGGTGCTGAGGACCAATTTTGGGGCGAGTCAGCTTTTAGGTGCCAGAAATAGCTTTTCTGGGACGCAATTAAATGGCGTCCCTACAAAAATAACAGCACATTATGCGTGTCCGAAACAAGGCAACATATTTACAGACTAGCTAAAAAGCCATCGCTAAGATGCTGTCTGTGACGTCTTATAAGAATGAACTCTGAATCGTTTCCGGGGCCGATTCGAGATGGCGCACTAGGAAGCTAGTAAGACTAGGCGGCCAAGTGACACTTGAATGTAGTGACACTAAGCGCTATTTTACACCAATCGGCTAGTGGCTCAGCGCGAACCGAAATCGCATAGTGACGCTTGAAATCAAGTGTCACTAGGGCCTTAGTGCGCCAACGCGAATCGGTCCCCGATCTCTGGAACAATTATCAGCAAGTGCAACGATTATCATTAGGCTGTAAGAAATAACTCATGTAAAGCAAGGCCTTACGGCTTACTCGATTCCCTGTCCATTCCATTTGTGGCAATAGCAGCCGACTGCCGAGACATACGCACTTCATGCATACGTACTGTTGACCGATAACACCATAGTCTGTCAGCTTCGTATTATAATCAAATAACTGGAATGGCTTTTGATGGCGATTTGCTGCCCCTAATTTGCACGTGCCGAGTAATAAATACATGCGTCCGCCGCCCCAGATCAGTTTAACCCCAAATCAATGACGTCACTCGACCTGTGTGACGTCACCGCAGGTAAGCTAGCACCGACAGTACGCGACGAACAGCTGACTTGCGCCGCGGCTCCGCAGAAGCCCACCGTGACCGAACCGAAATTGACTGCGGCGCGGCACCACCCGGCCTCCGCCGGATATAGCGCCGAGCCACTTTGGGGCGCACTTTGGATCGATCCGTGTCGTTTTACGGCCAAAATTGCCGGGTCTCAGCTCTCGGCTCGGCGGGCAGTGGGTGGTCTCAGACGGCGGCGCGAATCCCTCAGACGGTGGCTGGTAGGTATACAACCGACCTGGTGGCCGATACGGGTCACCCCGGCAGCCGCGTGGGCGCCACCAGACGTGTCGTCACATTACCGGTCGGAGGGAGGGACGGACGGTATCCGGGAGGTCGTGAATCGAGAGCAGCGCTCAACCTGGGGGTGTGGGCGGCCACTGCACTTCAGCTCAAAGTGGGAGGATGTACCGGCCACAGAATGACAAACTGACCGGGTGGGGAGGAGGGGAGTAGGTGGGGGAGGAGGCGGGGAGGAGTGGGCGGCGGTGATTTAGGGAAGGTGGGAGGGCTGGAGGGAGTAAAGACAGACTCCGGCGAAACGGGACACGAGTTGGCTTTAACGTCATGACACGCAACTCTCTCATCCATCATGGAAATGGTGCCGGTGGGCTCGGAAACGGTCCCAGCCGGTGGAAATATATGAAGATGGACAGCGCAGAACTCAGGCAGCCATTAGGTCAAAGTGGCATTGTGCGCGCTGAAGTAGAAGTTTTTGGTCGCATGCGTGCCAGATATTGCAAGCATAGTTATGCCATTGCATTGTGGTATTCACTATCAATGTTCAGTTCTTGGTATACACGATAAAAACACATTGAGCACGAGAAAAGTCCACAGGAAATAATCATATTCCCATTACGATATTCCCGGTCACTTATGTCTTAATGTCTTATTAGTGCATGATACCACTATCCATCTGCATAACGCCAGCAGCAAATGCATTCGAAGAAATAGGTGAAAAGTGACTTACCTCCCTGAGATAGGCAGACCAGCTCCAGGGGCTCGTCTTCCTGCAGAGGCCCGATCCTTCCTGTGACCGTCCTCGTGTTGTATAGGATTATCGGCCTCTCCGGCGGAACTGTCAACGAGGTCAAGGTCAAGGATAGGTGGCGCTGGCTACGCTGCGCGGAACCGCTGTGTTTGCTCCCGTCTTTTTCGTCCCTTTTTAGTGATGTGATTGCATGCAGAGATCATTTTAGTGACAACTATGCTGCTAAGTACCCTCTGGAAGTGGGTGTGTGCTTTAATCGTGACTCTGCTCCCCGGTTGTGACAATTTGCTGACTTTGTTTGAGCCTCCTAGTGCGTCACATTTGTCGTCGTCTGAAGCCCCGACTTGGGCGGCTGGACCGACCGCTCGAGTGACCTTGAACTCGGCCTCGGGGCACGGACAGCTGAGTGCCATCAACATTGGCATCGGCCCCAGCCCTGGCCTTATGGATCAGCGGACTGCCACCAGCGCCATCTACAGTAGGCACGAGCTACTACAGCTTCGAGCTCAACGCCACGTGACCCGGCCGCAGAGCGCGGTGGTGTCGCTCGTGGCCAAACTCGGCATAGGACGGAGGCGAAGGGGAATTCGCGGCGGCAGAAAATCGCGGCGACCCATCCGGGTGATTACCACCGAACGGCTGTCCCGCTTCGATGACGCTTCTTCTGCAGCGCGGCCGAGCGGCGTCCTCAGCTGCCCAAGACGGCTGACGTTGGCGGAGACGCGCGCTATCTCGCGGCCGCTGCCGCCGACGACAACGACGCGGGACCAGATGCTGGTCTGCCATGCTAACGTCCGGTCGCTCACGGCCCGGTACGAGGAAGTCACTGCCCTTATTGACAGCCTGAAACCGGAGTTGCTGTGTTTGTCGGAGACTTGGCTCACTGACAGCGTACTTGACTCCTACCTAGCCTTTAATGGCTACACGCTGCACCGGACAGACAGGAGAGTCCCCCGGAAGGCAAATACGGCTGTGAGAGGCGGCGGGGTGGCAATCCTGTGCAGCGCCAGTATCAAAACCGAACGTCTGAATATACACAGCAGCGACCCGGTCACCGACGCGCTCTGGCTCACGGTCACGTACCGGGGCAGGTCGGCCGTGATTGGGGTGCTGTACAGACCACCGGGGAGCACCGTGTCACGGTTCATCGACAGCCTTCGTGACCAGCTCCAGGATGCTTTAGCCACCGGCAAACCAGTGTTCCTTTTCGGTGACATGAATATTGACGTTTCCAAACCGGACTCACGTGGAGTGGCGGCGTACGGCGCTCTACTCGGAGAGCTGAATCTGCAGCAGCTGGTTGATAAACCGACTCACTTAGAGCCCACGCCTGCCATCCTTGATCACGTGATAACCAATCTCCCGGACACCCGAGCATCGGTCACAGTCCTAAGGGAGGCCATCGGTGACCACCAGCCGGTGACTTGCTCAATCGCTCTGCCTAAAATCCGTCTTAAGCCTGAGTACCGCGAGATACGTCGCTGGGACCGGGCTGATTGGAGCGCCATCTGCCTAGACATGCTGCAGGCGGACTGGGAGCCGATGTTTCAAGCTGTCGGCGTCGACGCCAAACTGGACGAGTTCATGACCATCTGGGACGCCGTCATGGACTGTCACTGCCCGACAGTTCGGACGAGATCAGCACCGCTTGGGTGCCCATGGCTTAAGGAAAACCCCGAGCTCCAGGCGCTGATGGCCGAGCGGGACGCCGCTCACACGGACTGGCTGCAGTACCGGACGGAAGAAGACCGCGCCATCTACCGCCGCCTCCGCAACCAGGTGAAGAGCAGGCTCGCCGGCGCGCGCAGGGAGTTTCTCTGCGATCAGCTGGCTCACCAGGACCATCGCGGCTTTTGGCGGCGGCTGAAGCAATTCGCCATTCGATCGAGTGCGACGTGCGGGGGAGGCCCATTGGCGGTGGGACCGGAACACGCAGACACGTTTAACGAGTACTTTTCCTCGATCGGGGCTCGTGTCGCTGATGAGCTGCGTGCCGATGTTGATCATGTTGCCGTAGAACAGAGTGCGCCGCGTCCCATTACCGTATGCTCGTCCGCTTTCAAACTAAAGCCCGTCACACTACCGGAGCTGTCATTAGCTATCAGGGGTATGAGTGGCTCCAGAGCGGTGGGACTCGACGGTGTGCCTATGCATGCAGTGCGGAAGTGTTTCCCTGTGGTTGGCACAATGCTCCTCCACCTGATTAACGCAACGATAAGGACCAGCGTGTTCCCGTTAAAATGGAAAGTTGCACTTGTTGTGCCGATTCACAAGTCTGGCGATATCAACACTGCCAAAAATTATCGACCAATTTCATTGTTGTCGGTACTGTCAAAGATTTGTGAGCGAGTGGTGTGCGACCAGCTATCGGCTTACCTATGCGATAACGGCATACTGAGCGACACACAATATGCTTACCGACGCAGACACAGTGTAGAGGACGCCCTGGTCGACGCTGTCGAGTGGATCTCGAAGAAGATCGACTCAGGTCACCTAGCATCGATAACATCCCTCGATCTCAGTAAGGCATTTGACAGCGTCGACCACGGCGTCCTTCTCAATAAGATGGGATGGTACGGCATCTCGTCTGATTGGTTTGCCAGCTACCTGAGCGATCGAAGACAGATGGTTCGCGGCGGCACCACTGTGCTGCCAGTGACGTGTGGCGTCCCCCAGGGATCGATTATCGGGCCGATTCTTTTTTGTCTCACGGTTAACGAAATGCGAAATTTTCTTCCCCATGGAAGGCTCATCAGTTATGCTGATGACACCCAACTGCTCGACAGTTCTTCAAGGGACAAAGTCAGCATGAGTTTGCTCAAGATTCGCCTCGAGGCATCCCTCAAGTCCATAGAAATGTGGCTGAGAGTAAATTCCCTAAAAATGAACCCCTCAAAAACGGTATTTTCACTTTTAGGCACACGGCAAGCCGTCAAGGAAAGTTCCTCCTTTTTCTTCGAAATGTCTGGTCACAAATTTACCCCATCAAAAAACATCAAAGTATTAGGTGTCATCATTGACCAATCCCTCACATGGGAGAGCCACGTGTCACTGGTAGTTCGCCGGTGTACGGGTATTCTCGTCTCGCTGTATCGGTTTAGACGTCACTTCACTACTGAAGCGCTCCTGGCCATCATCCAAGCCCACGTATTCAGCCATATCTTGTACTGTTTGCCAGTCTGGGCTAGTGCATGCAGCAGCCAGTTGAAGCGCATACAAAAGCTGCTGCATTTCGCAGCCCGTGTGGTCACTGGCGCACGACGAGCCGAGCACATGTCTCCCGTGCTTAGGTCTATTGGCTGGGTGAACTTTGAGGATATGATTTCGGAGCGTGACTGTATTCGTGTATATCGTGCGCTTCATGATCCGGACACCCCGATTGCGATGCGCCGGTTATTTACTCCGAGACGTGACACAGCCTCCCGTGACACCCGCCTCGCCCGGTCTGAGCAGTTTGACCTGCCTAGAGTGAGACTCGCCGCCACCCAACGTACTTTCTCGTACCGCGCCGCTACCTCTTGGAATTCACTGCCAAATATTGTGTTGCAGAGCTCGTCGATCGGGCAGTTCAAAAGCCGTCTGAGGATGATGCATAGAAGTGGTCAAAATTAATCAAATGAAAGTTCTGATTAGGTAGGAGTCTATATGTGTCATCATTGTTTTAATGTCTTTATAGTTTTAAGTTCTCTTAACCTTTGTATGACTCGAACTTCTGAAAAAGCTGTGTTCGCACGGAAGAAGTTTGTGAAATATACAATACAATACAATACAATACAATAGCCTTGACATTGCGCACCTTATGACAGCCACAGGCGCGTTTCAATCCAAGTAGGAAGGTTCGTAAGATAAACTGCACGGGCCCACCGTTCTGTGCAGGACCTCATAGCACGACCATCGCCGTCTCAGGCGCCAGGCGTGCTATATGATGAATGAACCCACCCCGAGCCGGCACTTTTGTTCAGGACTTTGCATATGTGCCTGTGTCGAGCCTTAAGTGGAACATGGCGTTTGGACAATGGACGCCCGCACAATGCGTCATGCAGTTCAGGCAGTTGACGCAATACTCGCTGAATCGTGGATCAACTGAATGTGGATTAACCCGCGCCGTGCTGGGGGGGGGGCGTTTTTACGCCCCCCCCTCAGGTTTTTCGCGAATATCTCAAAAACGGCGGCGCGCAGCGCCGCCGTTTTTGGTACACGTGTTCCTACATCATTTCCGCACATGTTGTGAAAATTTCAGACCTAGGCCGTTCAAGGTCAGGTCACCAGGTCACGTCAAGTGACCTTACCTCAGAAAAAGTTCAAAGGCTCGCTATAGCTACACCGACTGAACGATCACTTTCAAACTTTCAGCGATTGATATGAGTAACAGTATGTATAAAATGTATATCTCGGATTTTTGATATCTGTGACCTAAGGTCAGGTCAATTTTGCGACCTCTCCATTATAAGTCAATGGGAGAAAATTGAAATGCGCCTCTTTTGGACGAATATCGTTCAAAACGCTCTCAAACATCGGTTCATAGGTAAACATGACACACTGAATAGGAAAAATGCACCTGTGACCCCTCTGTGTGCCCCTGAGGTCATCTCAGGTCATGAACGGTCGCCAGCAGTTTTTTGGCTATAACTTTTGATAGAGACGTGCTAGAGCGGTGAAAACACGTCAGATGTGTTCAGCTCGACGATACGGATCGACTGATATGCAACATGACCCTTTTCGGTCAGGTCATGACCTTGACCTGAGGTCAAATTTTCAAAATGACCTTTCAAGGTCAACGAATAGTTCATTCGACGCGTCTCGACGAGAGGAACACGATGCTGGCAAAAGTAATGTCATGGCGCTTATGAGTCAAAAGTTATTGACGAAAAAACGTTTTTCGTAAAAACGGCTATTTTTGGAGTTTTTGCCCTCTGGAGGCTAAACCGTTGACCTGAGGTCAAATCTGAGAACATTACTCAGAAAGGTCTGTAAAAGGGCTATCGAATGCGCTTTTCCGCGGCGCTGTAGCTCTAACGGTTCCCGAGATAGCCGTTGGCAGTTTCCAAAATGTTGAAATAGTCAACATTTTACCTTTGGTGACCTCTGGTGACCTGACCTTTGACCTGACCCAAAAAATGACCGAAGTGTTTTCGTCCTTATTTTTGCCGCTCTTTCGATTGCCGCTTACCGCGTGTCGCTACGTGGCCCAGGAGCCGAGTTAGACGGGGGGGCGTGAAAACGCCCCCCCCCAGCACTCGGCGGAAAGTTCAGGCCACCAGCACGGCGCGGGTTAATGCTAAGGCCATTCGTGTAAACGCACGGGGAAGGTAGATACCATTATAACGTGTACGAGATCTGAGTCACACTACACATAAATATGCGGGATATGAACATTCACGGATAACAATTAGGTTCATCACGATCACAAGCTGATGACACACAACGTAAAAATTAAAATAATTCAAATTCACGAACATTTCACGGTTCGTCGGAAGGTCATCTCAGGCTCAAAAGAAACGGTATATACCATTCGAAAGCAGATGATGCGCTGAATCCGAAAATGTAATTTTTATCCAAATCGATCGATGGCCTTTTTTGAAAATTGCGCTTTTGTAAAAACTTAATAATTTTTTATTCAACGGGCTGTCCCAGGCACTCTTGGAAATATAAACATGTGTTTTTGAGTTCCAGTGAAAGCTGAATGCCAAAAGAACAATATTTAGCGAAGCAATATTTCCAAACATTAATATGCGTCTCCCACAGCCGACAATAAGGCGCAATTACACAGCTCAATGTCACGATGGACCAAAGTCAGCCACACAGAAGCGTGAAATGACCCTTATCGACTCGCAGACCCGGCGCTCTCGGCCCGCCTGACCGGCCACGGAAAGAACGTTCGGCTCTCGTTCTACTAAACAAACGTCATATTTGTCAGTTTAACTGTCCACATCGCTATTAAAGTTATTCAGGATACTTGTGAAGAAAATTCATTGTTCTACTTGATTTACAACATGCTTTAATTTACATTTTTCTTATACATGTTTTGTTCCATCCAGCTGCGCTCAGTCCCCGTGCAAGGGAAGTGAGCGGGGTTTCACTGTCAGAGGCTGTACTGGTGACAGCTGCTCGGCCGTGCGACCGGTCAAAGGTTGCCCTCCCCCACCGGGCGCTACCCCCACTCCACCGGAGCTGAGGCCGGTACAACCTCTGACATTTCAGCGCAGCCAATTTTCCTTATATGGGCATGATACCAAGCACAATTGAGCAAAGTAGACATGAACAAATGTAAATTAATGCATGATGTGAAGATGACAGAGCAATGAATTTTCTTCACAGGTATCCTGAATACATTTAATAGCGATGTGGACAGTTAAACTGACAAATATGACATTTGTTTAGTAGAACGAGAGCCGAACGTTCATTCCGTGGCCGGTCAGGCGGGCCGAGAGCGCCGGGTCTGCGAGTCGATAAGGGTCATTTCACGCTTCTGTGTGGCTGACTTTGGTCCATCGTGACACTGAGCTGTGTAATTGCGCCTTATTGTCGGCTGTGGGAGACGCATATTAATGTTTGGAAATATTGCTTCGCTAAATATTGTTCTTTTGGCATTCAGCTTTCACTGGAACTCAAAAACACATGTTTATATTTCCAAGAATGTCTGGGACAGCCCGTTGAATAAAAAATTATTAAGTTTTTACAAAAACGCAATTTTCAAAAAAGGCCATCGATGGATTTTGATAAAAATTACATTTTCGGATTCAGCGCATCGTCAGCTTTCGAATGGTATAAATCGTTTCTTTTGAGCCTGAGATGACCTTCCGACGAACCGTGATTTATTCGTCATAAAACACTGGCACAACATTCCAAGAGTAACCTAAGCCATGACAACCCCCCCTCTCTCGCTCTCTCGCTCTCTCGCTCTCTCTCTCTCTCTCTCTCTCTCTCTCTCTCTCTCTCTCTCTCTCTCTCTCTCTCTCTCTCTCTCTCTCTCTCTCTCTCTCTCACCTATGACGGTCAGGTTGATGCGGTAGTTTCGAGTCTGGCTGTTCCGAAAGTCCACCCGACACCGGTAATGGCCCTCGTCGTGAGCGGTAACTGCCGCCAGTCGCAGAGCGGGCCGCTCCGTGTGTGTCACGAATAGCACATCACGGGGCGGAGGAGCGCCCACTGTGCGGTCCGCCAGCGGGCGGCCCCCGCGGCCGTCAAAACTGGCGACACACGCAGACACAGGGGTCACGGTGCGCGTCAGGGGTCACAGTAACGCGTCAGGGGTCAGGCGCAGGTCAAGGGGTCGCTCGTGTGACCGCGCAGGTCACGGAGACAGAATTGGCCGTCATTATTCCAGAGTAGGGTGATGTGTAGGAGGCAGGGTCAATGAGATAAGTACGTGAGGATCGGCCGACGTGGTGGGATAATGACATAACTGCGCTCAGATATCCTAATCCAATCCACTTAGATAATCACTTGGCCTGGTGCCATTTCTAGTGACGTGCCGCGGTGGATTTAAAGTAATTTCAGGTTTTTATCACAGCAGTTGGTCTGAAGGGACTGAGTTCGTTGCTAGGGAGAGGGGTTAGTATTGTAACGCCGTATAATTTGAAATTAACGTGCATCACTCGATGACGGACGCCAAAGTCCAAAGACTACGGGAATTTGCACCACTTGAAACCAGTTGAGCTCAAAAGCAGCACTCAGCGCTCCTCTCTTCAAACAACGAAGTTTGGGTCGACAGAATCAATGTTTGCAGCATTGCTTGAATGGTAATACACATCCTAATCATCGATCATCCATCGAAGCAGGCAGTTCAATGATTAAACAAATTGGACGTAGTGTCAGTCAACGACAAAATAAATTGGACAGAGCCTTGAGGATGACATGAGCAATGAGCAGTGCATTCAGGATCCTATAAGAAGCATTGCATTAACGTATGCCACCATGAATACTGTTGCTGTTTGCTGTTGGGGGATGCAGGCAGTTCTGGTTAACCCGCACCCCAGTGGCGGTCTCAGCCAACTTCGCCCTAGTGGGGGGGGGGGGGGGCATATGTTACCACCCACCTCTAACTCAAAAACTAAGAGGGATAGAAAGACGCGGTAAAAAGCAGTCGATAGCTCTCAATGCGTACGTTTGAAAGTATTTTGTCATTTTTCACCTTAGAGCAATATTGGGGTCACCAGAGGTCATCAAAGGTCAAAATTTGCCAATTGTCATTATATTTTTCAGAAAACATGCCGCTATCTCAGAAACTATGGTAGCTAGAAAAACGCATGGAACAGCAAACGATAGCTTTTGAGCTCTTCTTTTGAAAAGGTCATGATCAATATTGACCTCAGGTCAACGGTTTAGCCTCCAGAGGGCAAAAACTCCAAAAATAGCTGTTTTTACGAAACGTGTTTTTCGACAATAACTTTTGACTACAAAAAGCCACGGCATTTCTATTGCCAGAATCGTGTTCCCCTCGCCGAGACGCGTCGAATAAACTATAATTTGACCTTGAAAGGTCAACTTGAAAATTTGACCTCAGGTCAAGGTCATGACCTGACCGGAAAAGGTCATGTTGCACATCAGTCGATGCGTCTCAACAAGACAAACACAATGAGACCATCCCCAGCGTTCTATCCCTTTCCAATCGCGAGTTATTGGAAAAAAAAACTGTTTGTAGCCTCAAGTGACCTCAGATGACCTGTCTAGAGGCTATCAGCAAAAATGACACCTTGGTCATCACGAGTGGACTAAATCATTGTGATTCTGAAATATTTGGACTGTTCCCATGCGTACACACGGATCTAGAGGCATTTTCATTTTGCTCCATTGCCTTATAATGGTAAGGTCACGCCACTGATGAAAAATCCGAGATATACAAATTGTAGGCGCCCATAACATCATGCAATCCACCAAGTTTGAAACCTTTCTGACAAACACTGCAGGCTGGACATGATTGCAAACTTTTTTTTAGGCTTTGTCAGTTAACTTGACCTGGTGACCTGACCTGACATGACCTGGGGTCAAAAATTTCACACATTGTCCAAAATTGATGTACAAAATGCTACCCCAAGCGGCGCGGCGCTACGCGCCGCGCTTTTTTATTTACACGCGAAAAACGCGATAGGGTGGTAACATATGCCCCCCCCCCCACTGGGGCGAAGGTTAAAGCGAAGTAAAGTGTGGATGGATGTAAAGTTACGGTAAGTATGTGGCGTGCTTTAGTATTTAAGTAAAGCAGTGGATGCTGATTGTACACACGATAGTGATGATGCTATGAGCGGATTACGTCTCTGGTTAACTTTGACAACGTTATTGACACATTTTATGCGCACATCTGGCTAAACTGAGGAAGATTTCAGATGCAGGGGAAGATGAGTGAACTTCTCGACACACATGGTACTGACAGGTTTAAGTACAAGGTTCAATAGTGAATTTGTATCTATGGCTGTCCTACCTTATTATTTGAAGTATACAAATATTTTCAACTTTTTTAATTAGTCTCGCTATTTTTATCACGGAGCTGCACTCGAGTCATTTTCGACACCTTATAATTACATCAGACAATATTGCTGCCTGTTTTCTATCGTCAAACGCCAATGTCTCCAAATGGTGCAGTGGGACATACCAAGCGATACTTCACCGGAATAATACGCACATAAAAAGAATTAATTACGCTCCCTAGACCCACTTCAGCAATAACTGTGCGTTTTAATAATGGCCCGAATAACAATAAAAATGTCATGCTCCCCAGACACACTTCAACAATAGCTGTATATTTCACGTTGTACGCAACTTTCAAGAGGTTTCAAGGGAACCAATTTGACAGCACCGCTGTGTCATCTGAAGTCACCCCTGGGCTCATAATACATATGCATGAGTTCCGGCAGACTCGAAGTGGTGTTCTCCGCAGTTAGTTTGGCCAGCGCATGTCCTTCAATTATCGGAGCAATTATCCAATTATCCCCGAGGTACTTACTCAGGTGAACATGCATAAATTGCGAGTACCAAGATAACGGCTACATTTTGCTGAGGGCTGAATAACACCTCACGTCCAGTCTCGCATGGCGTGAGCATTTTATATTGATTTAGGGAAGATAAGGATTGGAAGTCAGTGACCAGCGAAAGGTTTGGCATGAGCTAAAAGCATAACTGCAAGCCAGTCTGTCGGGCCTAAGGCCGGCTGTAAATGTGGTCGTCCTCGCATGGAATGTACTGGCTATGTCTGCAATTCGCGTGGCTTTGCAGTCGTTCACGAGCTGATGGAAGTAAGCCTGGGCAGTGATCACATAGAGGAGTTCTGAAAATGGCAGGCATGCACTACGCCTTGATCATGGGAACGGGCTGTCTGTGTGTTGTGTAAGGACAGACTGAATGTCGCGCAGGAGTTTACCAGCAAAGGAATGCGGACGATATTGCTTTTGGATTAAGATGTGATAGATTGCATATCTATGCGTAGATGACGCAGTTGTCGATACATGTAAATGAAGACAGTATTGGTGCTCGTCGTGCAATGCGCATGTGGTGAAAGTGATGATTATACCTTTGCATATCGAAATGAAAAAAACGTTTATACTTCATGGAAACTTCGCTTTAGTTTTGCACATGGGGAACTGCGCGACGAAATGAAGCGATGTCACGCTGAAGGTGAACATGCTGAAGCGAGTGACGTACCTGTACATGGGGATGCTCTCGCCGTCCTTGTACCAGAGCACGAGCGTGGCCTGGTCGGCCGGATCGGAGGAGCTCGTATCGCACGGCAGGTCGGCTGGACGACCCATCACCCCGACCACCTCGGTCACGTGACCTGTGGGCGCAGAGAGGCGACAGGTCAGTGCGGGGTCATGTGATTTCATGAGGGTGTGAAACACGACGTTTACAAACTATCAAAGACTCTGAAGTGTCCTGTATGATGCTCAATAAAAACAGCATTAAGGCGATTGGCACCAATTCTATAAGGGCCGGGGTTTGCTGCGAAGCAAACAGCATTTATATTTTGTGAAGAGTCAGATGCTTGGAGACTTCATAATTACAAAAGTTGAACGGAAAGTTCACTGAATACGAAGGAGGTGAATGGGTGAAGAGAGACAGGAGTGGCAGTTATTTGAACTGCAGCTCTAAATGCCTCGAAACAAAATTACTTTGAGGTTATTTCAAAAGGGCAAGGGATGACAAATGAGCGATTTGCCGTGTACTAAGTCAAAAGATATATCTAGGAAAAACATTGTAGCATGTCATGAAAGCAATTGTCCATATTCAGACAGTGCCGCGAAGTTCCGTTGCCATTTTTAGAAAAAAAAAACTTTCTGCTTCAACGGCGCCAGTCAAAGCAGATGCAGACTAGATAAATACTGTTTGCGGCGACTAAAAATCGCGGATGAATAAAGCTGCCATATCGGCGCCGCCGTTCTCACAAAAAGGCGGCCGTTCGACGTGAATTGATTTACCGAAAGCATAAATCAGCAATAATACAGGCTTTAAGCACGCTCGGCAGTGACGGCCGCCGATGCAAGGGCCGCCGATGGACGTTTAACGTTGTTTACAGCTCACGTAGCCCGTTCAGGCTGCGTGCCTCTCAATCATAACGCCGGCACTGATCAGGAGTAAATTTGTTGCACGGCCGCCGTAATTTGACGCGGCAGGCAGTTTTGTTGTCGGGGATCGCCGGGGCACCCGCGAAGATTGCCGACCGGTGCTCTTCGGGCCCAATTAAGCTGTCGCGGCCGAGCGCACATTGAGCTTGTTATCGACTGGGAGAGAGGGCAGCGCCGGGTGCCCGCGAGCGGCGGATGGCCAGAAAATAACCACTGGCTGATTTAATGTCTGACATTATCAGTGCGATCGCCGGCCGCACAAGCGCTGGGACTTGACCGAGCGGCTGGATGTATGTATTGCTCAGAAAGCCCATCTGTGGTCAGTATGCACAGTGGTTATGTGGGCGATGTCCCGGAGCGCTATGTAATCTATTCAGTCCGAACTATCTATGATTGACGGTCGAAGACAAGTCGAATGATTTGGGTGGCCTTCGGGGCTTCTTTACCATCCCACCCTCTGAATAACTGTAAACAATTAGTCCGCCGACGTGACGTCATTTTGATGACGTCACGTGCCCGCCCCCATAGAGATGGGAGCACACTGTGCCGCCGAGATCAATCCAGCATCGCCTCTGTTTTCCCTCGCACATCCGTCCAGAGTCTGAGCCATGTTTATTCCGGCGAAACGCGCAGTCCAAATATTTGCTCGGCCGTCTCAAAAAAGATCGTCATCGGTGCATTTTTCGTACCGTCTTGCAGCTGGAGTTTACACGCGGCAATGCACTTCCGGCCGACGATGGATGGTAGGTATAGCGTCGGCGGCGACGCTGGAGGTCCGGGTGGGCTCGACGGTGTCGACGGGCCGCTCCGACGGCTCTTGGGCACGCGCCGGGCCGCCGCGCGGCGGAGCAAAGTGGTGCCTCAGGACATCGCTAGTTGTGAGCTGGGACAACCCCCGCATCAGACCGGAGAGGCACGCAGACACGCTCTCCGTACTCTCCCGGAAATATGAAATTGTTTGCTTACCTTGAATATGAGGATGAATATGAGCCAACGACTATAAATATTGTAGGAAGTGCCCTGAAAATGTGTTTAATCATATTTTGAGCAGGGAATGAAAGGACTGGTTATTATCTGTAGTTTCTGTAGAAGACTTTCTGACGAGACAAACCATTTACCAGACCATACCTAATCGCTGGGAGCCGACAGCAAATAATCACAGGAGGTCCATGCCAAGTGATGCAACAGTAACAGCTAGATCGCAGTTATTCACAGCTGCCGTCATCATCGTCCACCCGTTTCTAAACAATAAACTATTAACTCAGCATCTCACCTCATCTATTCAACATTAATGATCGACTCAGGTCCACCGATGACGACCAAAGCAATCGTCTATCCCCACTATTTATCAGGTTTATCGGACTGCCTGCTGTGCTACTGTTGTCACAATTTAGGATTATCGCTTTATACAAGTGCGCAATGAATCCCCCACCCCTGGCCACCCGCAGAGACGGACGCGCTTCTGACGGACCGCCGTCATTAAAACCGGAGCGATCACCACATTACCGCAAGTAACACGGCTGGACGCGGTCGCCGCAGCCCAGTTCCGCGCAGTTGGAGCAATAACTGAGGACAGACACGCTCATTCGTCCCCCAGGCCCTGTTTCGAGGCGACCGTCCGACTATGGCGCGGCGGGCACAACAAAAACACACCGTGCGCCGGCCCGCTGGGTGCCCGCTGGGGCGGGCTCGGCTGACTGGAACGGAGGTGAAGAGGACGATGAATGGAAAACAGACGGAACAAACGGACACATCAGACCACTTGGAACGGGACGGAACAGAGCGCAGCCGAATCAGATAGAGAGAACGGATAAAGTACCGAGCGGGACTGAAAAGGAAGCTAAGAAACCCGACGGTTAAAAATAGTAGGTATGTTAAGACTAAGAGAGGCTGGAGGGAAGGGAGGGGATGAGAAGAAAAGAAACAGCCGGAGAAAACAAAAAAGGTCCTGGAAATGGTATGCAATGGAAATGAGCGGGAGTTAAAATTGGACTGAAATGGGAAACTTTAAATGGAGAAAGAAAAGGAAAGGTATAGGGAGAGAAAGGAGGGCGCGGAGAAAGGAAGAAATTAATGAGGTGGGTGATACGGATTTGTATAAAATAAATATAGCAAGCTCGCACTACTGAAATAACTAAAGGCTTATGAACAAACGGCGCCACTGCGCAGGACAGCTCATGACGTCCGGACTGGTCGCACCGTCTCCACATTAAACTAAGGACCTGGGGACGACCTCACAGCGCGCTGTGGGCCTGGGAACCGACCAGTGCCCATCCACATGCACCGTGCCATCTGCAAGACCTGACCACCGCCTGGGGTGCCCACTTGTCTCACGCAGCCGAAACTGATGTCATTTCGGTGCCGCGCGCGGCGCCTCCGGCCGCCCCACGCCGCCTTCTGAGAAGACAACCGTGCAGCGTTTGGACATGGCTGGTCATGGCGCCGGTAAGCGCAAAGTGGCGGTCTAACGGCAGGGCCTACAGACGGCCTGGAGGGAGTGGGACTGTTTGGAGCGAGTTCCAGAGCTGTGGACACCTGAGTCGGTGGTGGGTAACGGAAGGAGCGGATGGTGGGCAGGAGATGAGAACACGTAATGAGATGAAACGCTACAGGGTAATATGGGGGATGGGAAATTAACATTTAACACAATATTTTACATTGCTTTCTATGCCTGTATGCTCTGCGCATTTCTGCCTCAAAAACAAAAGTTCATTCGGTTCGTCGATTTGTTCAATTGCTCAAGTACTGCGTAGTTCCATTTATCCAATTCCAATCTCTTTCCCAGTTCCCAATTGAGTTTAGGGTTTACACAATCTAAGAAATCCCTCCGTGTAACAAGAGACACAATCATAGCCATGTCGCGAGCGATTGTTATCAAATGATTGCTCGACGCTCGTGCCCACCCCTCCCCCTCCTTGTCCCCCTCCCCTTCCCCACCGCTGGCATAGTGGCACAGCCCTGAGAACAATGCGTCACCACGCTCATCGGACCGCCGTCCAGCGTCTTTGATCGATCATCCCCCCACCCCGCCACGCGCCCTCCCCAAGATCTCCCGGCCGATGCCCGCCCGCCTCTGCGCAGGTAGTGATTGGTTTCATGATGCCGGAGAAGACCATGAAGGCGACTGTAAAGCCGCCTGTGGCTTCTGATCAGATAACGACGTGGTCTTTGCAGGTAGGGCGCCGTAGCGGCGGACGCACTGCCGCGAGAGAGCAGGCGCTGCATACTGATTGTTAATTAGCTGACCTGGTGGTCGGGATACTGATTGGTTTTAATAACGAGATGTGCATAGGGCGGCGGTGTACAATACCGTTGTGTAATGTTGTGCACGTGGTTATTTGTCTATGAAACGGGTTTTGCTATTGTTAGAGCCAGGGTTGTGCTTGACTCATGAGTCGAGTCAGAGATTTGACTCAACTCTGACTCAGATGAGTCAGGTTTGAGTCGAGTCGGATAAAATGTTGAGCTGTTGAGTTGAGTCAGAGTTGAGTCAGACAAAAATATTAAGGTGTTGAGTTGAGTCAGAGTTGAGTCAGTAAAATAACTTTTGACATTGAGTTGAGTCAAAAACATTTAGGAACATGAGTCAGCTGACTCATCTTTCTAGAAACAATATATAAGCTTTTCATTCTCCCCCCCCCCTTAACAACTTGGGCCTGGCCCTGCTGCCGGATTTTTTTTTTCACCCCCCCCCCCCCCCGCTCAACAACTTTTTTATCTGAGTCAATTTTGAGTCAACACGCTTGACTCAACAAAAAAAAAATGAGTCAAGTTTGAGTCAACTCATATTTTCATTGAGCAGCTTGAGTCATGAGTCGAGTCAAGGGAAAAAATCAGCTCCTTGTTTGAGTCAGAGTTGAGTCAGGACTTTCTGAAGTTGAATGATGAGTCGAGTCGGCAAATTTTTTTGAGTCGAGCACAACCCTGGTTAGAGCTGCAGGTACAGGGTGTCCGGAAATTGATTGCGCACTGTCCATATTCACGTATCTCGCGCGTGCTCCCGCCAAACCGGTTAGGGAGGCTCGCGACCCCGCCCCCGGGCACCCCAGCGTGTCAGGTGATCACGTGACCCAGCAGGTGACCTGACCACAGCCGCAGTGAGTGGCCACAGGTTGCTTTCCGAGAGGTAGTCTTCGCGCGCGGACCCCATATCGAGAATAGTGAGGGAGCACACTTTGACAACGCGCTACCGCGCGGTTGGAATGGTTGAAGCCGGAATGACGGTAGGCGATGTTGCCCGACAAGTGGGCGTATCTCGCCGGACCCTTCAATACTGACTGGTTCTCGACCGCAGCGGTGCAGCACAGGAGAATCGCAAGGACCGTGGGAGAAAAACTGCGCTGAGCAGAGTGGCCAAAATCGTGCTCGCTAAGGCCGTGCTGAAAAGACGCCAATCGATGCGGAAACTGGCCAAAAAGCTGACTGAGAAGGGTCAAGCGGTGTCGAAGACCACTGTTCACAACTACATGGCCAAGTGTCTGGGTCTCAAACCGCTCAATCTGCGCCGGCAGCCAAAACTGGCCGAAGCCCAGAAGCGGAAGCGTCTGGTAGCAGAACCAGAAGCCCGGGAGCAGAAGAACTGGACCATTCAGGACTGGCGGCGCGTCTTGCTCAGCGATGAGTCTGTGTTCGAGCTCATGCACCCGCTGAATCGCCAGAACGAGCGCGTCTGGGCGCACAGCAGTGCTGAAGTGCCTGCCATCGACACGGGTGAAGCAGCCGCTGAAAATCATGGTCTGAGCCATGATGAGTCATTAGGGCCTGTCAGAGCTCCACATCGTCCCCCGCGATCAGGCCGTGACGGCCCAGTACTACGTGAAGGAGTTCTGAAGAAGTCTGCAGCGTCCGCGATAAGCGGAAGAGGCAGACGGGGGCGCCAACACAGGTCGAGCTGCTCCCGAAGATGTCCGAGGCGATCTTCCAGCAAGACGGTGCTTCAGCTCATCACGACGCCAGCACTCAACGGTGGTGCTGGGACAACTTCCCAGGGCTTTGGGACAAGGGTGTATGGCTGGGCAACAGCCCTGACTCGTCTCCCATCGAGAATTTACGGGCTATCGTGCAGAACGAGCTCGACATGATGGAGCCGGCTACCACCGAGCAGGCGTATATAAGAAACCTCCAGCGAGCGTGGTTCAGCATTAGTGCAGAGATACTGTATAACCTGATGTGTGGCATGCCCGACCGTATGAGGGAGCGTGTGCGATTGGGTGGAGGCAATATCGGTAAGCAAACCATGACCCATGCATGTTTCGTTTCCTTGTAAAGTGGACTAGAAGAGTGCGCAATCAATTTCCGGACACCCTGTAAATCTCCTGGCATGTGTCTGATATGAATACCAATATTC
Organism: Amphibalanus amphitrite; assembly: GCF_019059575.1. NCBI lineage: Eukaryota > Metazoa > Arthropoda > Thecostraca > Balanomorpha > Balanidae > Amphibalanus > Amphibalanus amphitrite. The sequence goes on along the minus strand of NW_024882606.1, from coordinate 119,887 downwards.
TTTTAAACGTGCCGGCAAGCCGGCGAGCTGCTGTTATGCAAATTGCACTTGGGATGGGAGAACAATGTCTTTCACTGATTCTTTACAGGGCCGTCTTTCTACAAGGTCTGCTGGAAGCAGCCGTCAAAACATTTCCTGTGTCTTTTCCTGACGAACAATAGCCATCGACTTCAGATTCCAATGTGGCATGCTTCCGCTCAGTTTCTCGCATTATGAACCGGATACCTCCCACTCAGATTCTTTGCAAGTAGGGCGAAAACATTCTTCCACATCACTAGCATGTAGCTTAAATGATAACCGCTTGAGAACATCGAGGTAGCTCGACAAAATTATGCCATCGTCGTCTTTGCCGTAAAGCTGCCTCAACAACTTAAAAGCACGTAAGAAAACGATTTTTTTTCTGGAAGACATTACATCGATCAACAGAACATCATGCCACAAAACGTCTCGAGCCCATCACTGATCAAGGACCATCATCTGCGGCGACCTCCCATCTCACGCCTTGTCATCATCCCCTATACCGCGGAGCTCCTCCGCCCACACTCCAACACCTCCCTGACATCTGACATCTCCCAGAACTGCCTCTGATGACATGGCAGTGATGTGGCTCGTTTAGTTTGAGTTCCGACGCTGACTGAGGGTTGGGACGGAGCCCAGGGCGTGTGGGTGCAGGGCAGACGACAGTCGGCGACTCCCGGTCTACGTGGGTGAGTTTATTTCTGCTACAGCACGCGCCAGGAGGTGTTCGGCTTCTGGTCGACCGCCGTCGCCGTCAGGGTGGTCGATGACGTCACACCATTGGGAGGTCGGTGAAAAACAGTTGGCCGAGCCGTGGAGGGCGTCACGAGCGTGATTTGCATGTGAAATGTAAACAGATGAACCCGTCTCTAAACATAACACGTCTGGCCACTTGATGAATGGCAACACAACACCGCACGTTATGATTTTATTATCTATTACGAACGAAACAGAAGGCTTAGCGATATAGGGTAAACGGAACCGGCAGCTGAACTGAATCTATTCTGTTGCAACACAGAATACGTAATACACAATTTCACAACTTTCTCCGCCGGTAAAGTTGATGAAAATTGAGCCGAAAATACCGCAAGCAAATCCTCGAGTCTAATAATGCTGAAGTTATCAATCACACAAAACAAAGGACCACTCCCACGCTTTGATTTGACTTAGGCACAATTCCAATTCCATCCGGATTCCGGACGATTTCGGCCGTCCGTATATGCGAGCTCCATGCGCCAGGAGAAAACTGTCACCGGATTACAAATACCCACATTCTGTCGCTCGTTTCGAGAAACGCAGGATCTGCGCTGCGGGTCGGCCCGCGACCGCCGTGGTGCTTTATCGTCAAATGTCATCTCATTCCACGGAGGTCGCGGTCGCAGGCCCGTAGAATGCTGAGTACCTGAAGCGCACACGAGTCCTGGACGTGGTCCGGAGATGACACTTTCCGCTACTGGACCCTCAGGAGTGCTCAGTCTCGCTGCCAAAAGCGCTGCCGAATGCTAATGCGCGCGTGTGACAAAATACGTTGGCGGTGAAATTAATCGACTTTGGAAATAAGCTGGACATGTACAGCTTGCTGTAAAGCTAAAATGGCATGAGTCGAATGAGTCGAAAGCCGTAATTGTCAATAGGGCATGACTTGTAAAGAATCAGTTCTTGCATCTGGCTCGAATGTAAAAAAAAATGTCATCAGTCTCCTTATACAAATTATTCGCCGATGCCACACTCGAAACTCCTTTACCGCCGCTTGATGCAATACATATGTCATCTTGTTTCCGTGTCAGCAAACTCGGCAAACTCTACGGGTGGCTATTATTCATCGGTTGCCATCAATATATCGCACCCACCTTCCTCCCCGCCATCCTCCCGCATTCACCCTCCGTTAGGTCGAATAGCGCAGAGTAGCGCGGTGGAGTATAGAGCAGAATAGAGCTTTCAGCACGGTGCGTACTGCGTGACCCCTCCCTCTCACGTTACCGCCAAGGCGCTGCAGTTCCCATCAGACCCCGTCCGACCATCCGGGAGGCTCTCCGACGACGCTACTAGTCGGCTATTGCTTGGTACGTCGCACACGGAAGACATACCTCTTCCGTCTCCTTACATGGATGTTACACGCAGGTGTGAACCAACAGATGACGCGCACACCCCGCCCCGCCCACGGGACGCCGAGCCGAGACGAGGAGACGGCCCACAGCGGCAGAGAGCAGCGGGAACGACACGGTACGGCAACCGTGTCAGAAACAGCCCAGAGGCGACGACGTTTCCCAGCTACCCATTGCAGGTGCCGGAGCGAGCGCCCATCGCGTCCCGAAAGGCGACGAACGTTTACCAGCTGTCGTAGCCGGACCTTGCAATCTCTCAAATGGCCTTCCATCGAGATTGGTCATGCAAGCGAACTGGGAGCGTGGCGTGGCGAATGGGAACAGGCCGGCGGCACCGGTAGCGCGCCAGTCACCATATCGCCTTTCCGCGATCTGCATTTACAATTTGCGCTCGTGCTGATTGACCGTGCCGCGGGCCGGGCCGGCCGGTCGCTGTGTGGCGTTCCCGTCCACCCTGCAGTTTGGAGCGAGCCCGCAGCGCTGGGCGTTTGTGCCCGCAGCGCTCAGCACTGTACGAGCCGCGCTCAGCGACCGCGTTCACATCAAAGCGATGGGTTATTAACAACTTTCGACCAGCTCCGTTCCGCGAATTCAGCCGCCCGATGACAGTGCAGCTAACGAATGGCAAGGCCGGACACGCACGGACGGCAGTGGGCGGTGCGAAATAAACAGAAGCATTGAGCATGATAATTATGCCGTTGCAAGGCACGACTCTGCGCGAGACAAAACGCGCCCTGCCCCGTTCATGTCACGACACTGCAACTCACGCTGCAGTCACGCCCCCACGTCCAGTGGAGTAGAGTGGCGCCGCTCCACTTCCCACTGGCCACTGCGACGAACGGGGCATCGTTCGACCGCCAGTGCTGTCATGAGCCGGTCTTTATCGAACCTAACAACGAGCCGACGGCACCGCGGCGTGATGGGAATGTAGATAAGACGATAAAAACCCGGCTGTCACAAAATACTCAAACACTCGGCATGCCAGAACGGCAGCGAACCAATTCCGGTCGGGGCGTAACATAAGACCCGGCCTCACATAAGAGGGTCGCCGCGAGCAGTGCGCTCAAAATCGAGCAAGTCGAAAATCTCAGCCAGCTCAAGCATTTGAGATCCCCAGTCCGATACATGATAACTGACGTCTCAGATTACGGGCATGAATAGATACTATTTAACGACTGTAGCATACGGTGGGAAAGGAAAGGGATAAGCCAGTGGTGATGAAATTAATTGAGGGTCTACCGACCGCTTTGTGAACAAGATTCAAGAACGAACTAAAGAAGACGGTCATTGCAAGATAACTAAAAGACGGCCTTTGTGTTGCACGCATAGATCGGTTTCGCATTGGAAACACCAGCAAAATAAAAGTAAGCCAAGAGTGTGAAACTAGAGTGTTATATGCACTGTGCATCACTGCGAAAGCAATTGCTGTTTTTAGTGACAGTAAAAGACGAACGAAGTAAAAAAGAGCAATGATTGTTTAGAATGAGCCAGCTTTTATATATGTAAATATGATGATGATGGCGAGGACAAGCGTGAGGAGCGATTGTGAACGAAGGACAATGAGAGGTGATATGTAATATCGCAGTCCAGTCCGTTTCGGGTTGCTACTGGGCCGACATGGGTTCCGGTGGACCGAAAAAGGACCGCGGGGTCAGAGCGCACCCTCTCCGCCCGGGCGTCTGAGACCACACTTTTGTCTGACGCCCCCACACCGTCCGAAGGAGGAGGCGAACCGGATCGGCCCGATCCATATGTAGAGCCGCAGCTGTTTCTGTGATCGATGCCGCCTCTCTTTGGAAGTCGGATTCAGTTCTAAGCTATTCGGGAAGATGGATCGATTGACTAATATACGATTGTTAATGTACATGAGATGATATGCGTTTTCCCTTTTACTTTAGCGGCGTTTACTGAAGTGTATATTTTTCGAAGTTCGTGAAGTGTTTCATCCACTATGCAATATCATGTAGAAGCATATTTCTCCAACTTATGCGGTTGGACCAGATTTCGTGAAAGGTAGTTCATAATTAATCATTGTTAAGTTTTGTTAAGACATTTGAATTTTAAGCTATGACCCAAGCAAAATAAATATATTTTAATTCGATAGTTTTGAATGCACACAGCATATAACCGGTTACTTTTATATAATTTGGTAAAAGGTAAGTGAGCAGGGTTGGCTCGGTTATCCGTCATACTAAGGCTCACTTTAATGTTTAACTTTAAAGTGCCGTTGTGTTTTTTGTTGTTGTTTTTTTTTTTTGTTATCTCCTGAAAACAGTACACCACAAAAGCATGGTGCGGCCCAATTTCATCCGATCGTTAAACTGCATCGACAAAGTTGGTAGATGGCAAGTGCACATCTCGCCCTGCAATGGACACTGAATCTATCAGCTATATGTCATAATTATTTTGATGACGAAAAAGTAGGCATTTGGCTAGTTTTTGTTGATCATAAATGCATGGCACAGCCAATATGTCTACAAGAGCACCCCTCCCCCTGCATTAAGGAAAAAACAGCTGAAGTATTTGGCATTATACGCAGGAATGGCCGCACGTCATGCAGCAGTCATTTTCATTAATTTATGTATGTAATTGTACCTTTCTGATAGGTAAAAACTGCAATAAACATTGAACAAGCATAAAGGTAATAGAAAAAGTCCAATAAAGCCTACAAATGACAGTACTCATTATGGCAGAGTGGTGTAGGCACTTACATAAGAGCCCCGCCCCGGATCTAGATAAAATCGATCCTGCAAACAGAACATCTCAACTCTGGGCCTAGCCAGACGTTCTTAATGATGTCAGCCTCAGCCATTGTAATCCGGTTCCTGATTCAGCTGTCTGGCTGCCGGCTGGAACTGTTGGCGAAAGAAGCTGTCAACTACAGACAATGAGACGAGACAGATATTGACACAGCCGTGTCATTTCCTCACAAATGTTTCAGTTCAGGTTAAGTGGAATTGTGTTCGTAATGAATTCACCATGACAAACAAATGAACAGCTCTTTTAAAATGCAATGAATTGTATTTAGAAAAAAAGACTACGGGCTTTGCTAAAAGTAGTCATCATTGCCTCAAGGACGATTCAATAATCAATTTAACGTATAATTGTTGTCGAAACATGCTCTCCTCAATGGTGTTTTATTTTCTAATGCCGAAGCAAACAAACCATGAAGCCACTTCCCACGCGACTTAGGTGTTAATAATTCAACCATTCTGTAAGCCTCCTGTCGGAGCCACTCTGCGCGATTCCCATTTGCTCTCGTCACGGCCGGGGACGAGCCTGATTGGATCCGAGCACCGACAGGAGACTAGTTGCCTGCGACTAGGTCGCCAGCCGCCTCCCTCGTCACCCTCCCATGAGCAGATAAGGTCAAAGAGCCACCGGGAGGTCAGACGCTGCAGCGACTGGCCTCGTGCGGCGGGCACGTGCGGCGGCGAGCTGAATTTCTGCCACCGAGTCGGGGGGGGGGGGGGGGGGGAAGGAGGGGTCGAGCCCCTGGGCGCAGTAAACCAAGCTTAGCACTAAGCAGTGAGTAGGATTCGAAGAAATCGTTCCCACGAAATGCTGCGTGGGATTCGACAGAAGTTCAAAGGAAATAAATGATGTAGAAGCCGAGAAGTAAAACGGTTAAGGGCGTTTCGAGGCAATATAACGTGATGCCAGTTCGGCAATCAATCAGTGCTTCCAGGCAGGAATTCGTCCAGGGTAAAACCGAGTGTCCAATGAAACTGATATCAGTGGCAGGCACTTGACTGATTAAACCCACTGTAGATGTAGCAGGCATTCCCAGCCACGGCCAGTTTTCCAAAACAGACCACTTACTTCAATCCAATGAGCAATTCACATTCAGTCTGTGACATGCCTTCCACTCGGCTGCCACCTAATCATCCCGGGAGCGCCATCTCCGCCGCCCGCTCAGTCGACCAATCACCGAGCCGAGAGCCTGTGCACGACACTCACCGCCGAACACGCCGGCTTAATTGCCGTGTAAGCGGCCGTGTGCGGCACTGGCGGCGCAGGACGGCGCGATAATTGTCACCACGCATCGATAGCGTCACCGGCGCGCAGCAAACGTCACGATCGCGTTGCAACAAAGACGGTTTAATACGTAGCTGGAGAATCGTAGGCGGTAGCATTTCTGTGGTTTTGCCACAGCTCCGAGTCAGTGATCAGGCTGGGAGAATCCCCCTGCGGAGGCGGAACAGGCAGCAAAAACCTCAGAACCTGTTCTGCAGTTTTTACACCGGGCAGGCTTCTGATGCATGTTGTGAAAACAGCACACAAAGCCTGAAACAACTGCTGACAGCCTCAGCAGACCGCATATTCGAAATTCATGGATTGGATCGCGGATTATGCACGTTGTTATCACATGGTAAAAATGTTATCTCAGCATTCCTCAGCATGATAATTGCTGCGGCCCGGCCCGCTGCTACCTGTTCCTGGCCGCAGTCTGCGGTTGTGAGAGGCTGAGAATGTAAACGGAACACGGTGTCGTCTTGAGTAGCTAAAATAGGAGTGACAGCAAGGAGCTTGCATCTCTTGGGGTCACCGACAAATGCTTCTCTCGTGCCCCTATCGCGCTGCACCGGTGCCCCTGCTCTCCTACCGCGCTGCCCCAATACCTCTACCGCGCTGCCCATGTTGCCCTCACTACTCCCCTGCCGCTCTGCCCTTATGCCTAGCTGCTGTCCTACTATCTCTGCCACACTGTCCTAATGCCTAGCTGCCGAGCTGCCCTAATATATCTGCCACTCTGCCCTAATGCCGCCTAGCTGCTGTCCTACTACCTCTGCCGCGCTGCCCTAATTCTTCTGCCGCGCTACCCTGATACCCATGGCTGCCGCGCTGTCCTTATCCCTGTAACCTGGCTGCTGCGCTACCCTATACCTGGCTGCCGCGCTGCCCTAATACCTGTAACCTGCTGCCGCGTTGCCCTGATACCCATGGCTGCCGCGCTGCCCCGGGGCCCGGTGCCGGCGGGAAGGACGCTGAGGCGCTTCAGACGCCGCCGGCGTGGCATGAAGTGATCCATGGGAGCACCGGGCTGGTCGGCTTCGGCCCCAGCGCCGTCATATGACTACCAATGACCCACCCGGGGGGCCGAGGGGAGGGGTGCGCCGAGGGGGGGGGGGGCAGGTGGAGGAGGGATGGAGCCAAGGAGCCAGGGTGGATGGATGGGAAAAGATCGTAAAATGGATAGACTAAGCGGGGCGGCGATTTAGACAAATCGGGGCCGAAGTACGCGGAAGCATATCTAAGGTTATGAATGAAAAATGACCCTGCCGACAAAAGTCAGCCAGGTCTCAAATGCCGCAGAACGAGTGTACTGGGTGCAGAAGACAGAATAATAGAGATAGATAGATAGATAGATAGATAGATAGATAGATAGAAAGATATATAGATAGATAAATAGATAGAGAAGAGAGAAGAGAGCAGAAGCGGACAGACTAGGCATGATTAAAACGGAACAAGCTAGAAACGAAGGCAGGAACCTGGGAAAATGAGATGTCTGTGTGGATCGGCTAGTCACAACTCACGACGTCCTAGGAGTTGGAAGCAAGGGCAGACGTGAGTCCAGACCTGAGTACCGAGAAGCCGCCGCTCCGGCACGGCGTCCCGCGACCAGACAGAGGCCCAGACATCTAGACACAGACCCAGACACCAGACAGTACCTCAGACATCCAGACAGCCGCGGGCCGAGCCCAATGCCGACTCGGACTACCCGAGGGGATCCACCGCGACGACCACCGACCGAGGCCATGCAGCGCTCTGAATACAGCCCCGGTGATGACCCTGCCCGGGGTCGGGCCGGGTGCCATCGCCGGCCTATAGCGGCGGCACGTGACCTGGCCCGTCGGTCCCGTCGGCCCGTCGGCCCGGCGGTCACCGGGCGACCATCGGCACCGGCGGTCCATCAGGCGGGCCACTCGGCCGGCCGTCGAGTCTATGGGGGCGCGTCGACACCGCCGAATGAAGCCGGCCGTTCCGCGTCGCCGGCGGATATTGTCGCGTCGACTACGACGACTAATCAGGTCACACGTGACACTCTGACAAAGGCGCCACGTCGGGCCGCGTCGCTCCGACAGCGCTGCGTCTGCCGCGACTCCGTCCGACAGGCTCATAAAATGGGAAAATCGTGCCGCTATGCTGCCGGCCATAGCGCGGAGCACAGCTATCAACGCCAGGTATAATCGCGCTTCGGTGCTTTGCGTGAACACTGAACCCTTCACGGTCATTTAATGGTATAGATGAGGATCGATTTTAGCTATGGATAACGAGGCCCCAGTCACGTGCTCAGGGTCAATGAGCTATGCGTGTGTTATAACACATTTTCGGCGGTAAAGGGACGAGCTTCTGAGACGGGAGTGTCATGTCATGCATCCGTTTATTATGCCACGCGTGCGCTACGCAGTGCAGGCGCAGAATAATAAGCGCGCTGAGCTGATACGAGCCGCGCCTAATAAACGACATCGTGCCGGCCGGAGCGGTGGATTCACTGACTGATGGTAGCACGTTGCAACCCATCACTGCAATGAGTCTATTGGCGTTTAGCCCACGGCAGACCTAAATTTCAATGCTTCTGGTTTGCTACAATTTTCAGAAACCTGTAAATATTTATGTAGGGGAAGTTGGGGCAATGCCGGAGTTGGGGCAAAGCCGAAATTCGAGATATTTCGAAAACCGTAAGACATGGATGCCACCTGTCAGTGATGCTCTGAAGCTTAAGTGACTACAATTATCGCATGTTTGTTACGAGTCGTCATTCGGAATACTTCGACTGTGAGGGCGCCAAGAGCGTTTTCAAGGTACGTTTCCCTTGTACTACATGCGCCTTTGAAGCTGCATTTCTTACTCATTATGCTACCGTTTGTCTGGCCAATTCGGTCAAGTAATCTTTAGCATGTCTTTGCATAAGTGTGCTGCCTATTTGAAATTTATACAGCACGTTGAAAAGTTATGGGCCTGCAAATGAAAGTATGGCAGGCTGGGGTAATGCCGAAAACGTGCGATTACGCACGTGTTAAAAGCACGCTACGTGGACTTTACTGCTGTAGAATAGCAACGTGTATTTTTAGTCACACAAATTACACTTTCAACCGACACAACGGCCTGCAGGGGTGTCGTTTTCCGAAAATGATTGGTAGTGCCCAAAGGCGGCGGACGGCCATATATGACGGGGGTTTACCAAGGTAGGGTACCCCCAAATCTGCCTTTCTCATCGAATTTCAGCCACTTATTTTCCCGCTTTGGTCACTGGCAAGACAAATTAAAATATGTTTTAAAAAATTTTGGAAATCTAGGCCATTACCGGACCCGATGCACACAACGTGCAGTTATAAAGGCACTATTATAGTGTCAGTGGAACACATGCCATTTTGAAAGAGGCCCACACCGACTAAACAGCACGGTTGCGCTGAAATGGGCAGCCGGCAGGAAGGCTTTGAGGGCCCACGCCGAATGAAGGGTTCGATAACTAACGAGATATCGAAACACCACGATAGTTAGAAAGACCTGATTGATAACATAAAAGGATGTGAATTGGATTATGAGTTGAGTTTTCGTGATCTGATGCGTTAAGGACCTGCCGTTGGACCCTGAGGAATCAGGGTCAGTAGGACCTACTCAAATAAATATGGCCTACATATTCTGGAGCATCGTGGCACCCTCCGAAGTTGACGTAGAGCCTTCAGAGGCTGGTTTTGGAGACGGACCCTATAAGGGCCGCCGTCGCGCGGTGTGCGACGCTCAGAGGCATCGATGGCCCGTCTAAAACCACTGGTCTTCGAACCTCTTGGTATCCACCAAGGACTTGAGCCCAAGACACGACACCTCATTTCCAGATTCATGTGCTTACCGTGGTTAGAACCTTAGATGTGTAGGTATGTGCTTAGTTGCTTTTTTATTTTCCTTTTTTTATCAATTGATGGCTGACAAAATATTGGTAGGGCTCAGGGAACATTGGTAGGGCCCAAATAAACATTGGTAGGGCTCGAGCCCTACCAGGCCTATACAAAACGACACCCCTGACGGCCTGTTACCTATAAGGAATGATTTACCTGGCATGTTCTTATTATATCACACAATTATAACTTCCAGTGTGCACCGCGTCCTCAAGCTCTTAAAACGCGTGTTAGCTTTGATCAATTCTGGATAAAGTTTGAGATAAAATGGCAAAACATCAATGTCGGCATTCCCCGTAGATCATTTCTCCCATTTTCGGCTTTCCCCGCAGTCCGGGGCAACGGGGGCATTCCACGTCAAATCAAACACCGAAATCCGTCATCCCCTTCGATTTTTCTGAAAATTTGTAGGCAGACTGGGCATGGTTCAAAACTGAGTTACGTATAATATTTTCGAAATTTGATAACGTATCGCTGAGATATAGGTCATCGAATATAGCGAAAAATGCCACACATCAATTTTTTTAATGGCTATAACTCTGGTTCCTTTTCTGGTATCAAAATGATATTAACAGGGTCTTATAGGCAATTGATAAGGCTTTGATTTTTAATTATAAAATTAAATTGAAGTGACCTTGAAATGCATTTGACCTTGAATTAAAACAGAAAAATTTAAATAGCAAAAAACACGTCACCTTTGATTTGGGTAATTTTTACATATTATGTCCGTCACAATGTTCCTAACCATCTGTGAAAAAATTGGAGTGGGCCATTCATAACTTTCGCGGCAAACGCCGTTTTCATGCATCAACATCACGCAACCGCGCGTGACCTTGAAAGACAGAGTCAAAACATGCTTGCTTGTGTACACTTTCTGAAATGAATGATTGCTGATTAGTGATATCCCAAACTCTGCGAGAATGGAAATGCATAGTCATCGTAGTCAAGCATTCACGTTCCATAGTAAAAGTGTCTCAGGCAAACGGTATTTTGCGGTAAATTTTGAGCCGTGTGGAAATGCATCATGAAGTAAATTCAACGAAAACATTATCACGCAACGATATCTTCACGTCTTTTGATCTTCACTATACGAAATAACATACATTTTTAGTATGTATGGGGAATTTCTAGTTAATCCAATAATAAATATGGCAGTTAGAGGCCTGCTAAGAGTAACATGTCGCCGGCTGAGGCGGGCTCGGCCGATGCGGGAAACGCAGCATCGCAATTTTGTGTTTACACGTTCATATTTCAATTGTTTACCAACCGATTTTCAAAATTCTTTCACCATAAAATTGCCTGTACATTTCTTAGTCTTCTTACAAAATTTGACGCGAATCGAACGTAATCAGCGGTAGGGAGCGCGATGTAAAGACGGAACCGTTCCGTTCCGTCCCGGCACAGTCTACAATTCAGGCGGCGCGTAGCGGTCGGCGCCGGCTGCCGAGTCGCCGCGTCGCTGCGGCGACAGGATGTTCACTTTACACCGCTATTACTAGAACAGTTGTGAACCAATTTTCTTATTGCTTGCACGATGAGATGTCCAATTCAATTCTTGACAGGTAGCCATAATTAATTTCGCATTAATCTTATGAGATATTGGCGAAAAACAGGAGGGGTGGGCGAAATTCGCTCTTCCCCCTCCACTGCGCGTGCTAACATACGTTTGCATATGTGCAATTTTCTTCAAAACTTGTGAATGGCCCACTCTAATTTTTTCACAGGTTGTTAAGAATATGGTAGGCAATAAAATATATGAAAATGAGCCAAATCGAAGGTGACGTGTTTTTTGCTATTTCAATATTTGTGCTTAAGAACAGAGTTAAGCAAATTTCAAGGTCATATATTTAAGTAGGTGCAATTCTAAACAAATGCTTAAGAAATTACCTAAACAGTAAGGTTTATTTCATTTAAATCAAACAAGTACAACCAAAGTTATGGTCGTTCAAAAATATAAAGATGCAACATTTCGTAAAAAATTGATGCCCTATATTTAGAAGACCTGTGGTCAGAATGTGCAAAAAACATCAATGTAATGTCCGGGGCCACACAGGAACTCGCTCACAAATTTATAATGAAATCGGTGATGGTAAGGTGCAAAACAGCCGATTTTTGTTCGATTTGACGTGGAATGCCCCAACGCCGAAAAAGTCACTTCTTTGATATTTTTAGTTTGTGCGCGTAACGGTATGCGAATTCATCAAATGCGCCTGGTATGTTTGAAAGGCAAAAGACTGGCCTCTCGAATGACGCCAACAAGAATAGCTTATGTTGTCTACCTTGCGTGCTACGGGCGTCAGAAAAAAGTCTTCGGCGTTCCCCCAACTTCCCCTATATGCTGTAAGTTCTATCATTTTGCCAAAGCTCTCGCAATGCCCTCCAGAAAGATCACTCTTGCGGCACCTTTCGGCAGCAATCCGCTGACCCAGCCTAGGCTCTGAAGGTGGCACCTATCATCAACATAGCCGGCGAAATTATATGAAGCTGTATATCAAAGTGTCACGTGTCGACGCAATATCGCAACGGCTCGAGCGCAAGCTTGGACCTAATCTATTCACATTTCTGCGAGACGCTTTCAGACAGTGAATATTTCGACACTTGGATGAGAAATTGAATAAGGTAGTTCCGTTGTTTGAGGAGTAAATTGGAGTGGCATCTGGAAACGCTTTCAAAGCGTGAGGTCATATCACATCCAGCTAAGCTCGCGTGAGTCACACCTCTGCTGAGGGCCAAATCAGCATATCAATCGGCAACAAGAAACTAGTCCACGCTTTACGCGCGGAAGCCCGTTAGCATAGGTCTCACGACGTTTCAGATGTTAATAAGGGTAGTTAATCATGTGACCTATTGACTGAATCGGTAAATAACGTCTTGGCCACCCAGTTCTGCCAGACAGTTGGCAAACTCCTAATTTTCAATATACATAAATGTTCGTCGGGCACGCCTAGGATTTAATACCCAAGTATCGCATGAGATGATTGCGTAAAATGAGTTCATTTTCTGGCAGTTAGAAAAATTTCAATAAGTATCACAGGTAAATAAATAAAGAAGAAAAATCAGTAAATAGATAAAAATATAAGTTCAGCTATCAGAGATAGCGTTCCATCATTTCCTTTATGATCATCACAATTTTTCGCTCATTTCAGATTCGCCTTTGAGCCACTTCCTACAGGTAGTGATCCCAAACTCACTCGCAACGCATTTTTCAATAGTATCTCTCATTGCATAAAGCTTCAACATACCAACGAATTTGAACGCCCACAAATATGCCTCGTCAACACGCCCTTGGCAATGGGAAACCACTTAGGCTGGCGTTGCGTCTGATCAGATAGGACGGGAATCATTTCACGCCTGCGAGTGGGGCGGAAGGCGGCACTGCGATAATTAAACGGCGGCTCGTTTGGAGCCCAGTCGCTCAGACTCGCGGGGAGGGGCGGAGCAGTGCAGAGGGACGGGTGCTCGTGCCACGCCGGGCTGATGTCTGGACGCAGAGCAAGGTCAGGCCGCCACCTCGGCTGCAGCCGGCAACAGCTAATGACGGCGGGCTGTCCGCCTTCCCGCCGGCTTCTGAATCGGCCCCTCCCCTACCTCCCCGCCCCTCTCGCTCTGCACGTTCTGATGCAAGCCCCTCGTGGCCGCCCACCCACCCCTCCCCGCCCATCCGCCCCTCCCCGCTCCTCCCACACCATTCGCATCTCGAGAAACGCGGCACGATATCCTTCAACGTCCCGCGCCGGAAATTGCGCCAAATTAATACGAGTGAACGCCACAATGGTCTACAAACAATAGTTAGGTGCCTTACAATCATATGGAATGATGCGGCATTACGTCTGGGTGCACGGGTGCATCTGAGTCGACCGCAAGTGGGTGTTTTCAGCTCGGTCTAACGCAGGGTTGACTGCTCCCTGGGTCTGGAGGAGCGAGGGACTGGGTTTTGGTGAAATGCGGCTGAGGCAAGAAGGTCGGCTGTAGCGGCATGACACCTCCCAGTAAGACGGCCCAAGAATTAGTCTAGAATGACCCGAGAATGACTCAAGAACGACTTGAGAATGACTCAAGAATGAACGGAGGATGACTCAGCTCCGCGAAACGCATGGGATGTGTCTGGTATGCTCATCAACCGGAGGCTTTTCAAAAGGTGCCGTCACTTGAGTTCCTGGAGGATGATCGGCGCTTAGGATAATGAAACGGGTGGGGAGGGATTCGCGGAAAATTGCATCATTTCATTGTTGAGCCTCGTGGCGCAGGGACGGTCAGAAAAGAGGGAAGGTGCAATTATATAACATAATGATACTGTAATGCAATTAACAACACAGAAACATTGCTCTCACCGCATCAGAATAACATCTCGTAATTCATTTATTTTCTGACTTTGAATAGCACGGGAACATTGCGTTGGCTATGACCAAAGAGCCTTTACCTTTCCGGAGATCTGAGGACAAAGCAGACGTCACTGTCCTTTGTGTGTACTATCTAAAGGACACGGTCAATTGCCTTCATTAAGAGCCAACAAAGTGTGCTTGGCAGTTCCGCGATCAATGTCTGAAGGCGCGTCTACTCGTATATGACTGTACCAATTGCCGACCACATGGCTTCAGCATGAAACTTTCATGTGAAAGCACAATTACTTTGTTTAGATGCTGCCCGTTGCTAGAAAAGGCCAGGATAGGTATACTCGTATGTAAGTGCTGCCTACCAAACTGCTAATAAATGTCGTTAAATATGTAGCCGGTTAGAAGAAAATGAAAAAAGACGCGCGCGGACTACTTTTGCCCGTCGTCATGTTGTCAGTAACAAAAATATGCAATCCCTCAAAAGGAAATAAAAGGTTAAAATTGCGGCCAACAGTCAAAAATACCACACGCCCAGTTTACATACGAGCCATGTAATAATGAAAACTAATATATCAGCCAGTCCGATCATACCGGTGTCTTCAACACGTATAAATAATTTGCCAAGTCTCTTATTCTCACAAACACGCACGCAGCAAAACAGACTAAGAAAGAAGCACAGTTTTATAATAAATAGGTGGGCAAAAGACTAACTTCCTAGTGAGCCAGCTTAGCGGGAGATGATACTAGTGAGGAGTGCATATTTTTCATCCGCCGTAATCTCTTGTTACCGTGGTATCTTGAAGAAAAAAAACAATAAGGATTCACATGAAAGAAATACCAAATGGTTAGAATCGCATTCCGATGCACCTGGCCCTCTGAACCTATTTCTAAAAACAGAGATTTCGTAACTATCAAATTCTTCAATTGGTTGAGGTTAGGTATTGGTGCACCTTTTTATGGTTACTGAAAGCAGTCTCCTGCCCAGCTGCAAATATATCAGCTGTGTATTACGTAACCATTCAGTCGTATTGTTAACACTTAAAAAATCCAAACTAGCAATTCATTAATGCTATGGGAACGTAAATGATTAACTTCGCAAATATCCAACCAATACCACTGTTATGTCTCGCGGCCCACCATCGACACACCACCGCTCGGTTCCGACTGACTGTATTGTAGCACGGTGGTGGGGACGACAGGAGGGTCGTCCCCTCAGGCAGTCCCTGACCTGGGCAGGGACCGACCCAGGTATCACACACACAGTAGCAGGCAACTCACATATCGGCCACCGCCAATGCCCAGGCAGGGGTCTGCACAGGTGTGCACACGGCCCATTACATAACACCTCTCCACCCTATTTTCTTAGTATCGGCCTCGGCCTCAAGTTATAGCGACGCGGCGGATCATCAGGCTGCGGCTGAGTGGTACACTGAGCCGCAGACGGCGGCCGCGGCGGGGACGGCGGCGGCGTCTCGGCGTCCCCCGGCTGAGTGGTCCCTGGATCCGCAGACGGCGGCGGCGGGGGCAGCGGCGCCGCGGACGCGGCCCTGGTCCCCGGCGGCCCCCCGGCCGCGGGATCCCTCTCCGCTGGTGCGGCGAGTCGTCCTCTTCCCTCCTCGGAAAGCGGTGTCCCAGGCGGAGGCGGCTGCATCCAACCCGGCGGCATGGACGGCGTCGGCTCATCGGGCAGCTTCATCTGACGGCTAGACCCGCTGGGCACCACGAAGTCTAGGTGGCGCTGTATCACGCGGCCGTCCTCCAGACGAACAGTGATCTTGGATCCAGAGCGGCTCACGCAGTGTCCCGGGAGCCAGCGTGTTCCCCGTCCGACGCCGGCCAGTCCGGAGACCTGTGACACCCAGACACGCATTCCAGGGGTTAGAACACGATCCTGTGACCGACGGTCATATCTCTCCTTCATCTGCTGCTGTGCGGCTGACACACGGTCCTGTAGGTCAGGCAGTAAACAATCCATACGAGTCCGCAAACGTCGGCCCATCATCAGCTCTGCTGGAGTCTGCGCCGTTGTGCTGTGAGGAGAGGTACGGTAGGTAAACAGAAACCGGCAGATTTTCGTGTCCATGCTGCCATGTTTCTGCTTTCTCAGGCCCTGCTTCACCGTCTGCACACAACGCTCCGCTAGACCGTTAACCGATAATCACCACAGAGACGGACCTCACCTGACGCCTTCAGTGCAGTGACGATCGGTGCAGCCCACGTGCAGTGTTTCACCGGTTCCAGCAGCCCGGCCCGGATCTGACGGTCCAGCTCGGCGTCGACAGCAGCACGGTACGCCAGCGGTACCGGTCTGGGCTTGTAGAAGATGGGGCGTGTGTCTGGGTCAATCGGGATATCTACCACAATCCCCTTCGCACATCCCAACTCATCCGCAAACACATCAGAGTACTTATGCAGCACAGACTCAACTCCGCTTCCCAGCGTCTGCGTCGTCACCATGCAGATGGTTCTCCAGTCCAGTCTGATGCTCTCCAACCAGTTCCTGCCGAAGAGCAGCGGCCCTGTCCCATCAACTACTACCAGGGGCAGGCTAAACGACTCTCCCCGGTACACCACGTCCATCTGCACCTCACCTCGGACCTTCAAAGGCTCGCCTGAGAAGGTGTGTAGGATGAGGCTGCACGGCTGCAGACGGCGTTTCTTCTCCGGCCAGAGCTCTTGAAACCTGCTGAACGAACAGACGGATACAGATGCACCCGTGTCAAGCTCCATCCTGACATCACGCCCATCCAGCGACATGTCCAGCATGATCGGAGGCCGGCTTTTCACCACATGAATCCGCTCCCGACACTGAAAAACCTCCCCGATAAAGTCACATTCTTCAGTGTCTGCCTCCATCACACTCTGCTCTTCCCCAGATCCTGCACCATCGCCCTCCTCCTGACGGACCACCTCCGACCCAACATGTTTCACCGTCCCTGCCCGGTGAGCGGCCGAAGTATGCCCGTACTTGGAACACTGGAAGCAGCGCTTACGTTTAAAGTAGCATTCGGATTCAGAGTGCGTTCTATTCAAACAGCGCCAGCATCTCTCACCTTCATGCCGCGCTTGCTTACTGGCGTTGTGTCGCTCCTGGCTGGTCCGCTGTGAGGCTGACGGGCCCGTCCGGACACGGTTCACTGCCGTCTCCCCCGTAGCGGACACCACCGGCTGGCCAGCTCCTGCCAGCTCCTGTAGGTTTTGACCTGCTGTTTCCGTTGCCACAGCAATCTTGATTGCCTGCGGCAAAGTCAGCTCAGCTTCTGCCAGCAACCTGCGCTGAATGGGGTCAGAGTTAACTCCACACACCAGCCGGTCTCTGATCATTTGATCAAGAAACGATTCGAATTTGCAATCCCGTGACAGCTGTCGCAGGCGCGCCACAAACTCCTGAACAGACTCTGACTGTACTCGACAACAGGAAAAGAACCGATATCTTGCGACAGTTACCGATGTGGGCGGACAAAATTGCTTGCTCAATGTTTCAACAATCATGACATACGTCACCTCATTTGGTTTCTTCGGTGACAACAGCGATCTTACCGTACCGTATGTCCGAGCTCCCATGCTGCTGAGAAGAATGGCCCTCTTCTTAGCATCGTCCTGGATGTCATTAGCCACGAAGAATTGGTCCAACCTTTCCGCATACTCTTCCCAGTTATCTTGTCCTTGGTGAAATTCTTCAATCTTCCCCAACGGCATGGCTCCGTCCTCACTCCGCTCGTCGCCAATGTTATGTCTCGCGGCCCACCATCGACACACCACCGCTCGGTTCCGACTGACTGTATTGTAGCACGGTGGTGGGGACGACAGGAGGGTCGTCCCCTCAGGCAGTCCCTGACCTGGGCAGGGACCGACCCAGGTATCACACACACAGTAGCAGGCAACTCACATATCGGCCACCGCCAATGCCCAGGCAGGGGTCTGCACAGGTGTGCACACGGCCCATTACATAACAACCACCATCTCAAGAAACACAAGGGAGCAAGGAGGCTAACTAGCCTCTAACCAGCTATCAATATTCATGCCTATTTTCCCCAGCTCAGAGTATGCTCCTCTTCACTCCAAGCTGACGCTTTCCCACACAATATTTCGACGAACAGACAAAATTAAATTCCGCTCTAGCTTCTGAGCCGTCGGCTGCTTCAGCTGCGACCACAGGTGCTTTAGGCCGCGAGCATCATCACAAACGCACGCTACCGTCACATCGCACCAGCTCTTCGGCTAAGCCCGCACCGCGGTATACGCTTCCGGGACACGAAACTTCCTCAACAGATGAGCTTAAGTACGCCGTAGAGCAGAGCAGAAGTTAGGATTATGGGACGGTGTGAGCAAGCACAGGACGGACACGGGCGCAGTTTGTCTAGGACAGAAACGACAGAGACGGAGAAAGATAGAAGAGAGAGAGAGAGAGAGAGAGAGAGAGAGAGAGAGAGAGAGAGAGAGAGAGAGAGAGAGAGAGAGAGAGAGAGAGAGAGAGAGAGAGAGAGAGACGGAAACAGAAGCATAGACGGAGAGATGAATGATACCGAGACGGAGAACGAGACGGAGAAAGAAAATGATTTAGAGAGACATGACAAAAAGATAGAGAAAGAGAGACAAGGGCCAGGGCCAGGAAGAAGGAGGGAGGGAGAAGAGAGAGAGAGAGAGAGAGAGAGAGAGAGAGAGAGAGAGAGAGAGAGAGAGAGAGAGAGAGAGAGAGAGAGAGCGAGAGAGAGAGAGAAAGAGAGAGAGAGAGAGAGAGAGAGAGAGAGAGAGAGAGAGAGAGAGAGAGAGAGAGAGAGAGAGAGAGAGAGAGAGAGAGAGAGAGAGAGAGAGAGAGAGAGAGAGAGAGAGAGAGAGAGAGAAGGAAAAAGGAAAGAGAGAATCAAACAGACAGACAGACAGACCGACAGACAGACAGACAGACAGACAGACAGACAGACAGACAGACAGACAAACAGACGGCCGGCCGGGTGCTATCGGGTGTCTGCTATAGGACGGAATTGCGCCCGCCGGTGGCTGCTGGACGTCGTGGGCACTCGCCGGATGTCAGAAGGCAGGCCTGAGGTAGTGGAGACGGTAACGGGATACTGACGGAGTGCCGCCGGCCACGGGTCCATCCATCGTGTCCGGCTACCCTTTAGAGGAGCCGACTCGTCCGGAGCCGTGATGTGCCATTTGGTATGCATGCGAGCTCGAGTCCGATTTGGACCAGCTCCCTCGGGCTGCCGCGGGTCGCCGGCAGAAACAGATGACCGGGACCGTTATAAAGAACGTCAAAAATTAACTCGGGGATGCCGCTTGATAACACTGAAATGCTGTTCCAACGTCTTTGCATTTGAATTAACTAGGTACAGAAGTAAATTATTGGTTGTAATAGTTATTGTGACACCTCCTTAACTTCTTCTTTCTTATATTAAAACTTGATGGGTTGTACTTATTTGTCTCCAATTGTTGTGTGCATTAGGCTGACCTCATAGCAATAAGTTTTGCCGTCGCCAGACGTCCATATTTATATATTCATTTGCTTACAGCGAAAGCAATAGACTCAGCGAACATTTTTGTGCCAGTTACAAAGGGGGTTTATTCAGACTAAGTGAATGAGATTCAACTTATAAAAAAAACTTATAAACTTATAAAACTCATAACTGATTTAACCCGCGCCCCACTGGGGTCTGTGTATAACACGCCCTACTGGGGGGGGGGGGGGGGGGCTATTCATAGCCCCCCTCCTAACTCCGAAACTACTGGGCCGATCGTCAAAATTCAAACGGCGTCTGATAGCCCCGGAAAAAACTGTCGAGCGAAACCTAATTTCATTGACCTCAAGGTCACCGATGACGTCACAGGTCAGGTCAAAGTAAACATTATTAGCATTTTGGCTTGTTCACATTTTGGGCTCTGGCCGCCGTCTTACAAGTCAGATCAGGCTCATTTTTGGTTTCCACACTCGTGAACAGATGCTCTAGATACCTTGAGGGTACCAAACTTGTACTTTGATTTTCAGGTCAGGGTCAGGTCATCACAGGTCACGAAAATATTATATCATTCGTCGGTCACGTGACACATGTTTTATGGTCCATTTAGGCCATAGATTTCGAATTTGATGTCGTCTGTGTCATTCGAGGTCATTTTGAGTCGAATTTAGCTTAGGTCAGGTCACTTTCAGGTCAAAAAAGGTCAAATTTTGACGTTGAAATTTTTCAACAAAAAAGGTGTCTTTTTGATGCAGTTTGAGCTCAGGAACACGATGGTGCCATTTATATTGGTGTACGATGTCAAATACGTACTGAAAAAGTGATTTAAAAAGTTAATAATTTTGAATTTTTTGCAATAATGCGTATAACTTGGCCATTTTTGAAGATATTTAGCTAAAACTTGCTAGAGTTAGTCATAATCATGCGTTCTGTCACATATATTCCGGTTTTTTTCGAAAAGTCAAAAACTTTTTGAAAAAAAATATAAAAATATAAATTTTGAATATTATTATATATAATTTTCGAAATTTTCAATATTTTCAAAATCCGAGATAGCAGTTTGATAGCGCGGTCAATTTTGAGTCCTTTCATGCAAAGAAATTGGATCTAGCTTAAAAACTGAGCTCTTGGGAGCGATTGCCGTGGTTCAATGTTTTGCGTCGAAATCGGACGAACATGACGTCACTCTGACGTCATTTCCGGCCGACCTATGGTAGCTACGAAGTTCAAATTTTGACACAAGGTGTCAAATTGATGCAGCCGAAGGTACTGAAAGTTTGGTGTCGATCCGTCAAGCGGTTTGGAAGTTATTGCAGAAAACGGGAGGGGGGGGGGGGCTATAAATAGCCCCCCCAGTGGGGCGCGGGTTAAAAAAAAAACTTATAAAAAGGTTTTCATATAATATGTCCCTTACTAAGTGTCGTGATAAGGCTCTCAGCTATGCTCTCAGCTTCCTCCTTTTTTCAAGAACCCCAAACAATGCTCACTCCTGCAGGAGTGCTACGTGTCATGCGTACCTACTCGCGAACCTCCTTTCTGATAGTTTGTGGATTGTGCAGTGTGCAGGCCGCCCTGACCATAAACTTGCTGAATGCAGTCACCCTCGCGTGCAAACGGCACAGTATGTTGTGACTCATCACTCATATCCAAAATTCATTGTGACAGGATTATTCAAGTGATACCTAAGTGCACGCGATATGCTGCCTGTCGAACCTATTTTGAGAGCCGGGCTCCTCATTGCATTGCCGCTAACAGCGCGGCATATAGCACAGAAAGCAATGCCAGAAAGGAATGAACAACCTAAAACAACACAAGTTTGCTTGTGTTGCTTGTTTGTTGGTCACATGAAAAAGTTAGGCATTGACCAGTGCAGAGGCAACGACGAAATTAAATGACCTAACCGCCACCCGACCACTAAGCACAAGGTCCCCGACTATGCGTTACGGTTCACAGACGATCCATTTCACTCCTTTCGGCTAGTGAATTTTGAACACTGGCAAATACCAATCGGGTTAATTTAACCCTCGCCGGACCTATTGGTTTTCTACATACGCGCCGGCCGAGGGGGGGGGGGGTGGGTACGACCCCCCCTCGCCGTTTCGCCCCTGGTGGAGCTAGCGCGTCGCGGAAAAAAACGAGCGTGTGCGCCGTTACGAGACGCAGAGATTGATACCCGATTTTAAGGTCCTAGGTCAACCGGTGACCTCTGAGGTCAGGTCAAGTGCCCCAAGGTACGGTTCAGTTTTTGGTGAATAACTTCGCAAAAAACGGCCGCAGAGCGCCGATTTTGGCAGCATCGTGTTCGTCTCGCTCAGGCGCGTCGAATGATATACTTTTTGTCCGGGTCAGGTCAACTTGGGGTGTTGACCTCAGGTCAAGGTCAGGTCAGCACCCCCAGGTCACGAAGTTGGTCGAAAGAGGTCATGTCGCATATCATTCGATTCGGCAGGTCTTCCTGAGTCCATTGGTGGCTTTCCCGACTCGCTAGCTCAATTTGATCAAGAGTTATTGACGAAAAACTAATATGACCTTGATGACGTCATAAATGACGTCACGCAAGGTCAACATTGCAAAAGTGACGCATCTAACCTTGCAAGGAGTGCATCAAATCACGATTCTGTGTGCTTGAGATAGTTGGAGATCGTTCCCGGCGCCAGAATAGCAGTTTTCATTTTTCCCCATTGACTTATAATGGTGAGGTCACGAAAATGACCTGACCTCATATGACCTTTAGGAAAAATCCGAGATATACAAGTTGTGGGACTCATAATGGATACTAGATTCTGCAAGTTTCGTTTCCCTGTGACATCTCCTCTGGCAGTGAGGGCGTTGCGAAGTTGCGACATCTGAAGACCGTGCAGAGGTTCACTTATGACGTCATAGGTCAGTGACCTGACCTGACCCAAAAATGCGGTTGGTGTCAAAAGATCCGGCTTGGATCAAAGGTCAGGTATGCCAAGTTTCAGCTCTCTATCGCCAGCGTGTTCGGAGCTATCGCGAAAAAACCCTATGGGGGGGGGGGGGCGGCACCCGCCCCCCCCCCTCGGCCGGCGAGGGTTAAGTCACAGATCAACTCATGTTGATTGCTCGCTCATTTGATCACATCAATTTAGGCCCATCAATCACTAAAGACAGACGACACTGACCCAGCGCAGCTCTAAGACCACCCGCAGGTCGTGGGAGCCCCAGCGACGCGCCGACCTGGTAAACCCCTCCCTTCCCCCACCAATGCCATCAGCGCGGCATTGGCCTCCTCATGGTGCGCGTGGCGCGTCGAGGTCACTCCCGATCAAACCCGATCGGGTCACTGCGCCTCGCACAGCCTCCATCTGGTGACGTTTGTCGGATGTGCCCGAGACCGACGCATTCTTTGACCCCCGCAAACATCGCCACGCGGCCCGGAACGACGATCGTCGAGGGTTTGGTCATCAAGTGTTCAGATAAGGGACAGGAGAGTGGCAGTAGGGCCCACCAGGGACACAGCTGTCTCAACTTTCAGTTGCGGGAGGTGGTTTCGGCTGATTGCCCGTGCGCAGAGCGATATTGGTCAGTCTGATGGCCAGCCCGCTAGAATCAGAAGGCGTGGGCGTTCGTTCTTGACCCAACCGGAACATCGAGTAACGGAAGGTGGCGACGTAACGCCCACTTGTCAACGTCCGGCGTGCAAAGAATTCGCCGTGACGCATCATGATGTCTGCACAAACCGGACCGCTGCTCAGCGGCGGTGCGGCGGGCACCTCCCACTCGCCTCCCGCCCCCGCACGAGCAGTGACGATGCGGAAACTCCACGAGGCGACGGACCACTCCTAAGCTCCCTGGACCGGAACCCAACGGGCGCACCGATCGGTCAGTCAGTCCGGTCAATCGAGTGGTCAATCGAGTCGAGCTTGAACAGCTGAATCGACAGGTCACCTAAGTGCTCAGTCGAGTGATCACCTGACCTGAGCGGTCACATGCGGTCATCTGAGCGGCCGAGCCTGAACGGATAATCGACAGGTCACCTGAGCTTGGCACAGCCGTCAGCTTAGTGGTCACTCGAGCGACCAGCGGAGTGGTCACTCGAGCGACCAGCGGAGTGGTCAGTCGATCGGTCTCCTGAGCGGTCAGCAGAGCGGCGGCCGGTCGACCTCGAGCCGCCTCTCGAGTGCAGCCCACTCCCAGAGCGGGACTCTCTGCCGGTTCGATCGCCTCCGCGCCACCGGGGACTCCTGAATCAGCTATTAAAGTGGACCGGCCAGAAGTTGGCCCGGTTTCCAAGCGCCGCGCTGCTGACCGATAGCGGCTTCTGAGGCAGCTCCAGAAGTTCTGTCGATGGTCAGGCAAGCAGGCAGTCTCCAGAGGTGTGAAAGCTTGTCTGGCGGATGACGAGTCCTGTCTGGTGACCTTTGAGATGGTTTGAAAGCCCGGAAGACAGTCACGATGGTAACTGTCGATATTGGACGGAATCGGCGCGCTAGGCGGCACCAGTCGGATGAGGGTAGCAGCATTGAGTCTCCAGGAAAGCTCGCTGCCGATGACTTCCTGATGTGGTACGAGCCGGAGGCAGTGTGAGCGATGTCGTCGTTATGATGCTTCACACGCACCGGACACTGAATGATGATTATTTGATGGGCAAAACATAGGCCTGAATGCTAAATTTGCTGCGATGCTAGTGTCATGGTAAAGTGGTATAACTCATGTATGAAAATTAAGCCGTGATGGTCCATGTGTGAGAGTACAGAGCCGGCTATCTCTTATCGCTGCGTGCCAGTAAGTCATTAGTGAACAACAATTGCTAGGGGTTTGACTTTTGAGCCAAGGATACGCTTGCTGTTTTTATTAGCCCAGGGATCAAGATGTTGTCATTATGATGAATTTGGGTTGGACACGAATTAACCAGTGCATTCCAAATTGACTGGGGTCCGGCGAGCCACCGACGTAGCCGCTGGCAGCAACGCCACAATGTCCTATAACACAATCGCCGTCCACAGTGACCTCTCAGTCCGACCTTTATGAGAAAGGTTGTCGACCTGGCAATTCTCTGGGGATTTCATCGGACTCAGGTGCTGTCGCTCCCAATAGGGGAGCTCGGGTGACCCAGCTCAATTATGCAGACGGTCAATTAAAGGGACCCTCCCACCTTCAAAAAAGTTTATGAATTGGCATGAAAGTGATGTCGCTCGGTTCAGAAAGAACGAAAACGAATATCTACCAAATTTCACCAAAAAATATTCACCGGTTTTCAAGATATTAGACTTTTACTTTTGTTTACTTTTTTGGGATCTCCGCTGTTTCTAGCGACTTTATTTTAGAAGTGCGGCGTTTGCGGCAGATGTTGCGCGCAAATAGCATATACCACCGCGTGCTACAAAACGTTTTAGTCAAACATTTAAAAATCATTAGATATCTGCGCTGACGTCACACATTCAGAGGGGTATTCCTAAGCATTAGCCCCTCTGGATCAAAATGCTGCAATTTTGAAATTCAATATTTCCGATTTAAGGCATTTCTCGATGTTGTGAGTGCCGAAACCGGTAATTGTGAGCCAGGGACCCCATTTTGGCTATCTCAACTCAAATCTAATGTTAAGGTGGGAGGGTCCCTTTAAGCGGCGCGGCTCGGCCGGGCGTCACGGAGGGGTCCTGTTCGGTATGCAGTGCGCGCGGACGCTCTGCACGTTTCACAGTCACCTGTCGTCCTGGGGGGAGGCGCGATAGATCTGTGATGGTTGCAGAGCAGCGGACCAGTGATCGGTCCGGGTGACAGATAGTGTTGGAGTCAAACGGGACCGGCGGGCCGAGATCCGCCTCAGACAGTCGCCGGAACGCTAATCGCACTGGCGTGATGCAGGGCGTTTGGTAATGAGACTGCAGCGGTGGGAATCCCGCTAACAACAAAGTGCTCGAGTTAGACGGTGAGTGGCAATAACGGTCCAACGTCATGACATGGTCAGCTTTGCTGAGGCAATGGGCATGTCTAATCAACGACATTTGTCCACGAACCTTCCTCGAGGAGCAGCTCTTCAGCCGTTCTTTCAACAGCTCTACATCAGTCTTTTGAATGATTAAGTAACTAACTATTCTGTGGTGAAGCTTTGTGCGTCGCTACTTCAACTCCTAGCCCACAAGACAGTTTTGTCTTCTGCGCAGCGAAAAAAATGCATGTAACTAAGTACAATCATCGCGGTAACGACCATGTCTCCGGGCTCACTGACATCTTCAAGGCAGTTCAAGGGCAGAGTGTCAGCTCTGCCGACAGGACAAACGGCTAAATTAAAGAGCGGGCGTCGGGCGCACCAGCCTCTCGTGACCTCAGGGCGCCTAGCGTGGTGTTCATGCAGACATCCTGTTCTGGCTTATCCGGCTTTATTGGAGAACGTGACGTGATCTAATCGACAGCTGAAGGGCGTTGTCCAGCCCCGCGCGGTGGACCTCTTGACTTTGGGTCAATTTGGCCAGTTTCTCGCCAGAAATAACCGGTAATATCATAGGCTGAGCCAATGTTTGCCAAAGTTCCTCTAAAGCTCCCGATCCAGTTGAGATTCTGCTCGCGACGCAGGGATTATTAGGGGAATGGGGCGGATCGGCGCGAGGGAACGGTTCTGGTGACCTGAGCACGGGACTTCCGCTGCCTCTGTCGCTCAGCCAACGGGCCGAGATGCGCCGCAGCCGTGGTATCTCTGGAAAAGTTGTGGCTGACGTGGTCGGCATCTCCCGAGTCTGTGGCCTAGCGACTGTAAGGAAGACTTTTCACAATGCATGTCCAATGGTGGACTTGTCTGATGGGCGACATCGTCAAGTAAGGCGTCGGCATCTCGCCATTAAGCCAGAACTTTTCGCTACTCGGGAAAGTTGGGCTAAAGACTTTAGCTGTCCAACTTGAACAGTTGCCCGGCCGGCTTATACATTATGCCTCTGAATTATTGTTTTGGTCTTCTATTCAGCCCGCTTACAATTACATTATTTGGTATAACATGCCGACAACATTAAACGATCGTGGTTACTGGCCGGAGAACTTCTGACACACTGCGTGCAGTGAGGAATGAGACGGACAAACGCGACGATAAATGAACGGGCGTTACGCTCAGCAGCTTAACCAGGAATTGTGAGCGCCGCTGTGCCATAATGGGATATCATGAGTCATAATTATATTGTCATTGGTTCTTCACGCCTGTCATGCAATGGACATTTAGCATGCATGTCCCGACGGGAAGCACGCTTTGAATGTCGTGAATGGAAGACCACCTAAGACGGCACATGTCAAAGCTTTGCAGCAGCTACGTGTGGGCACGGTGTTCGCGATGCCGAACTAAATAAGACAATAACGCCTGTTAGAATGAAACGATCTATAGGCTTTTATGGTGGCTGGGTCAGGTTTGTTCCGTACACTTGAATACATAAATTGAAAGATTTCTTGCATGACATTTACGTAAGCTGCAGCATCTCATCAATGTTGGTCATAGAGAACAGTCTATTGGAATATGGATGGAATATCAGGAGTGACTCTACAGACTCTACATTGCATTATCGGTAAACTGATGTCGGCCTTTCATAATTAATGCCGTACCATGTGGATTGTGGGACGTGGGTGAGTAGAATTAGGCTGTTCTAAACCAAAAAACACTGCTTGGCCAATTCTGTACCGATTTAGATCAACTACACCAGAGCTTTTGTATTTCACTTTTCATCGAACATAAAAATAGCACTTCGAGCATTTGGAACAATTTCCACCTCCAATCCAAGACATAGGTGAATTACATTCTTAGAGTCGTTATATACGAGCCCAACGTAGACCCTTACCGGTGTCTGCCATTCAGCTTTCCTTGAAGCCTCGACTGAATGATGCATCAGTATTGACCGAAAGGCAGTGAAGGTCAAACTGGTCAAAATGCAACACATTTAATTTATGCGGGGCGAATAGCATAGTAATTAAAGAGTACCTTTCGTTGATGTTTTTCTTTTTTCTTCTTCGTAGCTATGGCTCCCATCAAGCACACGAGCTAACATGAAGTTTTGCTTATCAAAACAGCCTTATCTTAACTTAATCACTCGGCTAAGCAGCTTTAGCTATAGCTACGCTGTAGCTGTGTTTTCACAGCAGACTGGCTCACAAGTCTAAACTCAGCTCTGTTAACACATCAGACGGATGTCACCACACATAAAAACGATGGACATGCTTTTCAGAAGACTATCAGAGGGCGGGGACGTGTCTAATTGACGCCCACGTCTCTTTTACCAGCCCACATGTGACACACCCGGTTTTGTTAGCTTCCAGGGTTAGCATCTCAGATCAGTGGATGAAGACTAACTACAAGATGTGCGAGCAACTGATGGGCCACTAATATATCTAACGAAAACAAACACGAAATGGACACAAACCAGCAGACGCAAAAGTCCAGCGTTATCCGCTTTATCCATGCAGAAAACATATAGATAAATAAGCGTTACTGAACTGGTCGACGTTCCTGCCAACTCACTGATAAAACATTTAGGGAATGAACTGGAGTTTATCTATCGTTTCTTCAAGACGCTCAGGACTATTAGCCCCCGAACTACCAGCCTCATGGAGAAGACATTTGAGTCAGAATGGGAGAGACATGAGGGAGGCGAAGTGCATTGGAACTTTGATGGCTAATCAGTACAATACATTGCTCTAGAAGAAACCATAGGAATTCGAAAAAACCGGCATGTCCTTTTCCCTTTTGTCACAAGTTCACTGATCCAGTGGTCTATTTCAAGCATGTGATATCCAATCGCTACGAGAAATCATAACAACTGATAAGTCTGAGCGAAAAATGGCGACTTCAAATGAAGCGCAGCGTATAGCTGCGGTCGATGCAAAGGATGATAGGAAACTAATTGCAGAAAAAGTCAACCAAATGCATGCAATGCTACATATTGACTGCATGACAAATGTCTTCTGTTGTTGTTTTTTTCACAACAATCTAATTGCCGAATCAAAATAGCCCAAGTGAGGCAAACCAGCAAAATGGGAAAAGTTCATATTCAGTAACAATCCGTAAAGTTGTTTTGTTGGGACTGTTTTCTCCTCTAGGATCGTTTGTTGGCAAGCTTGGTAGCTCTTTTTTATGTAACTTAGAATAAAAGTTTAAGAAAAACAATTAAAGACGAATAAGAAGGGAATGAAAACAAAGCAGCTTCAGGTGAACCCACGCCTCTTCGGTGCTCCGCGACTTCCGCGCCGGGCCGGGGGGGGGGGGGTCTGAACACCCCCCTCTAACTCGGCTCCTGGACCACGTAGCGACACGCAGTAAGCGGCAATCGAAAGAACGTCCAAAATAAGGACGAAAACACTCGGCCATTTTTTTGTTCAGGTCAAAGGTCAGGTCACCAGAGGTCACCGAAGGTAAAATGTTGGCTATTTCAACATTTTGGAAACTGCGAACGACTAACTCGGGAACCGATAGAGCTATAGCGCCGCGAAAAAGCGCATTCGATAGCTCTTTTAAGGGTCTTTCGCCGACATATTCCCAGATTTAACCTCAGGTCAACGGTTCAGCGTCCAGAGGGCAAAAACTCCAAAAAGTCGTTTTTGCGAAAAGTGTTTTTTTCGGCAATAGCTTTTGACTCAAAAGAGCCACGACATTACTTTTGCCAGCATCGTGTTTCTCTCGTCAAGACGCGTCGAATGAACTATAATTTGACCTTGAACGGTCAACTTGAAAAATTGACCTCAGGTCAAGGTCATGACCTGACCGGAAAAGGTCATGCTGCGTGTCAGTCGATCCGCATCGTCGAGCCGAACACATCTAAGGCGTTTTCATCGCTCTAGTATGCCTCTATCAGAAGTTATTAGCGAAAAACTGTTCGATACCATTTGTGACCTGAGATGACCTCCTGGACATAACGAGGGGTCACAGGTGCTATTTTCTGGTTTAGTGTGTCAAGTTTACCTGCATCCCGATGTTTGAGGGTGTCTAGAATGGCGTTCGTGCAAAAGAAACGCCTTTCAATTTTCTGCCATTGACTTATAGGTAACGGGGAGGCCGCAAAATTGACCTGACCTTAGGTCACCGATATCAAAATTCCGAGATATGCGTTTTATAGATACTGTTACTCTTATCAATCGCTGAAACATAGACCTGAAAGTTTTAAGGCAATCGTTCAGTCGGTGTAGCTATGGAGAGTATTCTAATTTTATCTGAGGTGAAGTCACTTGGCGTGACCTGGTGACCTGACCTTGAGCGACCTGGGTCTGAAATTTTCACAACACGTGCGGAAAAGATGCACAAACAGCGTTTTTGAGATATCGGTGAAAAACCGCAGGGGTGTGTGTTCAAGCACCCTCCCCCGGCCCGGCGCGGGTTAAAAGGTCATAGAAAGGGAATGTCCCAATTGAAAAGCCTTCTGCGTGTTGCTGATTTGCGCATGTATGTACTAAAGACACGCACTGAAATCATGAAGAAAATCCTGTAGAATTCTGCTCACTTGAGCACATGAATCCAAGTTGCAAACTTATACGCAGGATAGCGTACATAAGTTTTGCGCATGTAAATTTATTCATACGCAGACTGGCGTTTGGTGCCCCGTCAGTAAGTCGGAAACTTGTCCCCGGCACATTTCTACACATGACATGCACATTTTCCCTGGTACCGGTGTGTCCGCTCTATCAGCGCAAAGTGCGTTATTCTGTAGTATATGATAATGTTCTGTGGTTACTGAAAACATTACGTGATAGCACTATGGTCGTCGGAAGCCTAAAACGGTGTGTGGTCTATTGGTCCACAGTAGAAGGTTGGTCTGTAAGCCAAACTTTTTGTTCTCTGAGTGGTCTACTGATATGTGAACGGTATGCTAACTATCAGTTTGTAGATAAATTGGTTTAATAGTCTGTTTCTCAGTTGCCTTAGTGTGTTGATCTACTGGTATGCTGGTCTCTATACGGGAGGTCTGTTGGTCTATTGGTCTGCGGTCAGCCCAGACGATCTGCAAGCGGATGAAACTGGACTCCGATGAGGTCTCGCGGGCCAGGACAAACAGCTATTAGTAACCCGAGACGCCGGTGTGTGCTTGGGCGATGATTGCAGAAAGCGATCCCGTCTTATCAGCGGTAGGCTCTCGCTCGAAATTGGGTAGTGAGGCCGAATGCAGAAAAAAAGTTGATGGTCACCTTTCAGGGACACATGCGCAGAGATGTATTGATTAATGGAAATGCAATGCCAAGGCATCAGAGCTTTGCTCCATTAATGTGTACTGAAGTTAATATATTGAATGCATTTGGAAGTCTTTGTTGAAATAATCATTACTTAAGACGAGAAATGTGATAGGTACTTATCGACGCTGTTACTCGATATTGCCGTTAATTGACACATTGAGGCAAGCAATTATTATGCACTAATGGCACATACGTCAATACTTCATACGAAACCCTTTGCCAACACGCCGTCTGCACATTTACTTTCCATTAGAGCAACAACCAACAGCTGATTACAATAGAGACGAAGAAAGAAGTCATTTACATCACGCTGGGGGGATCCATGTGATCGCAAGGCACCTCGCAGTTGCGATCAAACGTAAGTTGAATCGGAACAGATATTGGAGGGATCCATCACATCGTAGGCTAAGTAGATACGCAAGTTGTATCGCAAATGGTGAAGATACGAACTAACTTTACGAATCTTCTCGGTCGATCGGAAGGCCGATCGTAGCGAAGCTTTACCTCTTTCTCAAGAGAAAAATATAAGAAATTTTCAAAATTTTCACAAAACCGAAATATATGTTAAACAAATATGGTTGATGAACACGTGTGCAAAATTTGAAGTCGATTTCTTCAAAAATGGCTGCGCTAGAGCGTTTTAAATTTACACGTTGAAAACGGTCACTTTCACGTCATTTTTGTAATCATTTTTTTCAATTTTGAAATTTAAAAAGTGTTTGAGGCAATTTTTCGCGTTAATTGCGAAAATCTGACCAAAACATGTATCGCACCATCAATGATCCGATACGCCATCAGAGGCCGCGCCGCGGACAGGTGGGCGCGGCGATACCTAGGCCGCGTGGGGGTTACACTGGTGTTCGGGAAGGGCTGTGTCAACGCGAGGCAGGCCGCGGGGGAGCCGGTTGCGGCGCCGGTCCGATTTGTCGGCGCCTATAGCAGTGCAGCGGTGCGTCTATGGCGGAGGGAGGGGAAGCGGTGTAGTGTCGGCAAGGCCGCACACAGGAGAGGGCACACGGGCTTCCCCCCCCCCCCCATTCGAGTTGGGGCCCCTAATCTTTAGACCGCCGAAGACCATGTAAAATGAACTGAAATAATGATTAAAAAGACCGGGAGGGCCCATCTCGTTCCCCAGCAGGCCCATACGAGTCCATAAATGCCCAGTAGCGCAGCCAGGGGTATGGTGAAATTTCAATGGCCCTCAAAATACCTCAAAGGGCCCACAGATGGGGTCACCGGGTCCTCAGATAGTCTCGAAGGGCCCTCGGTTAGCGTCAAATGGCCCTCATCTGGTGTCAAAGGGCCCTCAGATGGCCAAATGAAGGGCCACAAGATGGCCTCAAAGGGCCCTCAGATGGGTTCAAAGGGCTCTCAGCCAACGTTAAACCTACCTCAGAAGACCTTAAAGGGCGTCAAAGGGCCCTAAACCTGCGTCAGAGGGCCCTGAGCTCGCGTCAAACGACCCTCCGAAGGCCTTAAAGAGTCCTTAGCTTGTGTCAGAGGGCCCCCAGCTGGTGTCAGTGAGCCCTCCTCAGCTGGCGCCAAAAGTCCACCTGAAGGCCTCAAACGGTCGTCAGCTGGAGTACAACGGTCCTCAGATGCCGTCACACGGCCCTCAAAAGCCTCAAGGAGCCCTTATAAGGTCTCAAAGGGCCCTCATTTGGCCTCAAAAGGCCCTCCGCTAGCGTTAACCGGACTTCAGAAGGTCTTAAAGGGCCCTTATCTGGTGTCAGAGGCGCTAGTGTCAGAGGGCCCCCCGGCCCTCAGTTGGCGCAAAATGGCCATCAGAAGGCCTCAAACGGTCCGTAACTGGAGTCCAACCGCAACGGTCCTCAGGTGGCGTCAAGCGGCCCTCAAAAAGCCTCAAAGGCCGCTTAGTAGGCAGCAAAGGGCCCTCATATGACCCCAAAGGGTCCTCTGCTGGCGTCAAACGGACCTCAGAAGGTCTCAAAGGGCGTCAAAGGGCCCTGAGCTCGTGTCAAATATAAAAGCGCCCTTAGCTGGTGTCAGGAGGCCCCCAGTTGGTGTCAGCGTGCCCTCAGCTGGTGTCAGAGAGCCCTCAGTTGGCATCTACTGGCCATCAGAAGGCCCCAAACGGTCCTCAGATGGCGTCCAACGGTCCTCAGCTGACGTTAAGAGGCCCTCAAAAAGGCCTCAAAGACCCCTCGGCTGCTGAAGAGGCCCTTAGCCTCAAAGGAAACTCAAGAGACGTTAAAAGGCCCTAAAAAGGCTTGAAAGGGCCCTCTGCTGGTGGCAAAGGGCTCGCCATATGACATCAATAACAGCTTTGTCAAAAACGGACCTGAGTGACCTTGCCGGTCCCTGGTTATAAGGGACTCCTGTCTCTTGCAGTAACCTGAGTGGCCCACGTCTACTGAGGGGCCCCTGGTTATTGAAGGAGTCCCTGGTTACTGGAAGGACCCCTGGTTATCAGAGGGTTCCCTGGTCACCTGGTGGGTCCCTGATCAATTGAAACCTCCCGATCATCTGAGCGCCCCCTGATTGCCTTGGTCTTGGCGTTGGCGTACAGTTTGAAGTCGTCGGCACACTGCGGCCTCCTCTTTCTCAACAAGTCCCTCTATTTCTTCTGCAGCGAGGGCGATTTCGTCAAAATACTCCTCCATCGCGAAGCCTCGTGCGCAGACGCAGTCTTCGGGGCGCTCGCTGCGCCAACTCTTGACGCCAACTGACGGGCTCCAAATGGAACAGATGGACTCCGAAACGAACGTGGGAATGCCGACACATGATCCCTCCAAATTAACAGAGGAGGAGATGTCCCTGACAGCCCATTTGCAATAGGGGTCACTTTTACACTATAGACGTATGGGGAATTCGACCTTATCGACATGGTACTACGAGGTCAGCTGATCTGCTTGGCATTTAAATCGTAGTAAAACTGGCATTTAAACGCTGCGAAACAACTTACGTACAACGTAGCTCCGATTTGCCGCTCTTTCTTTTTCATCCCTCCGATTTTCTTCCGATCAAGAGAAGTTTCGTACCGAGAGAAGTTTCGCAGCCACGTCCGATATAACTTACGATAGCACGGATCCCCCCAGCCACAACATGGTTATCGCCGTACACGATGGCCCGTTGGCCGACACGCGTCGTCTTTAGTTTCGACTTACACAGGGCGCCGCCACTGCCCATTCCCACGGCACCGCAGATCGCTCATCAGGGCCGTGGCAGGTGAAGAGTGGCAAATATTCCCACCGGCCTCACCACACAGATGACGTCATTAATTCGAGCGCCATCTGACGTCATTAATTCCAGCGCAGGTCCCCGGTGGCCGGCCGGCCTTGTTCCGGTAACATGTAATAAATGCTGACGCGTAATGAGGCGTCATTTAGGCCTCGTTCTGTACTTGAGCAATGTGTGTGCGGACGGACATCGATAGAGAGCGTCGTGGACGACGTCGGTCAGCCCCCCCCCCCCCCCAAGGTCGGGGGGGGAGTTGGTATGGCAGAGCCCTGTGTCAACATCGAGCGGCCAATTAAACCGTCAGCGGGGGGCTTGATGTGTTGTTGCGAGGCCGTATGAAGAGACTTTGTGAGACGGTAGGAAATGACTTCAGGGCTGTCTGGGTTTGTTTACCGGGCTGGATTTACACGGATACGGAGTTTGTCAAAGTCTGGCCGGGCTGGACAGATGAGTTGGTAACTGCGCGTGCAGACTACCGGATGGCCGAGTTGATCATTGCAATCCAACTTAATACAGCTCGCAGCGTGTGTTTAATTGCAGACGATGTTCCAAGTTTCGCGGCGGCACAGCGGGATAGTAGCGCGGAGTGGGCTTAGCAGGGATTGTTGAAAAGCCGTACCCACATTTAGTCCAGAAAACCTTGCATGTTTGCGCTTCTCAGCGAGGAGGATCATCCATCGCAAGCAAAACTTCCCGCGGCAAAGGAGAAAGCATGAGAAGTCCACTAAAACAAACGGAAGTCGCTCTAAAATAGTGAGTCTTCTCTCACAAAACTGTTTCGAATGATCGATAACCAGAAGCCCAGCCTGTAGCCTGGCCCGTCACTTACTGGCGTATCTATGGCTACTGATATATTTCCCACTCCACCCTTAGCCCCAGTGAAAAGACGCACGATGAGTGCTCACTTCCGCGGTGATCGGTCGGCGAGCGGACGTTGCATTCATGAATGATTCGCGGCGCTGGCCCCTTATGGTGGCACCACAAAGCCAAACAAATGACCTGCCATTTTGGCAGTAATGAATGATGTGTGGGCCGGCCGCGGCGGCACACCTCCCATTGATTTGCATGCCGGCAGTGGGCACTGACGGCGCGCCCGTTCCCAGGCGCACCTCGACCCGACAGTCATCAGTGCAGCTGACGTATGAAGGCGAAAAATCGACACCTCCGCCTGTTGCGTGGTAGCCGGGCGCGCATCGGATGGTGATAGTACAGCGCCCTAATGTAATCCATCAATCAGACGCAAAGAAAGCCCACAACATTTCAGCTAAAAGCAAAATTTCCTTGACCAGTTTAGTAACTTAAAAAATAGTATCAAAGGTGCTACCACCTAGATTTAAGGCGAGGTCAAAGTCCCAAGTTTGACTTAATGTAAACGCTGCGCGGTGATTCAATGCGCCAATTATATCCCTATACTCGACTGAAGTCCAGGTTATCACCTGTCTTTAAGTACACTTATTTGGTAGGGCAAAGGCTCGTCGGCGTCCCCAGCAGCTCGTTAGGTGGGGAGATAGCTCCATTCTGTATTCAGGTCACCGGAATCATGACACGATCGGCGTACGTTGGACACGTGGGCCCTCGGGTCTACATCAGGAACTCATTTAAAGGCGTGGGCCCCACTCGGCGGCCGATCCACATCGCCCAGTCGACACAGTAAGTAACTGGTGTAAGGATATGTATGATTATTGCGGTTATATAACTCGCCAATTGCTGCGGTTAGCTGTCTACCACTTAATTCGAAAGCTAAATTGTTAAACTAGACATATGAAGCGGACAAAATTCAAAGACCACATTCGACAAACACCATATCCATCATTACAATATTCAAGCAATTTTGAATTACTAATTATTCACATCACATTGGTACGTTGATAGTGAGAATATCATTCCGTTTTATTTCTCATTTGAATATGTCGGCATGTTTTACACAATATTGATCCGATGGTCATTTACAGTGACCTACATTATACACAGATCAGCGCAAGTATTCCGCTCGGGCGTGTCATGCAGCCTGGTATCAAGGCTAATGTCCCGTTACGGCGGCCTTCTGGCTTCCTTCCTGTCTGCTCCCCCTCCTGGTCCGTGTCGTGAGTGGCCCTGCTGAGTTAGGCGGCTCCATCGACAGCTTCGACAGCCGATCAGACGAGTGTCTGTCAGAGACCGCGAGTCGCGATCAGACCCCCGCTGGGCCGGGCGCGTGCATCACTTGCCGGGCGGAGGGAGAGGTCCTCACCTGGCACGCTATCAACTCAACTTCTGAGCTTCTCCCGCTGCTAACTCAACTCCTGAGTTGTTATTGGCAGCCTCCTGACTCCAGCTCAACTAAGACTATCTCGCTCCGAGAGTCATTCAGAGGGTGACGGACGGCTGGGAAGTTCGACCATGACGGCAGTACATAGTAAGGTGGGGCGAATGAACGGCCAGCGAACGGAATACTATCAGCCGGGCATTCCGACAGCACACCTCAGATCAATGAGAGGGCATTACGTAGGCATGTAGCGACTCAGTAGCTGTTTAACAGCGACTCAAGCCACTGACACGAGTGCTTAGCGTGTGGGCATGTCATTCAGCACCTCAGCTTTAATTAACAGTCCACGAGTTCGAATGTAATGCCTACGTCCTTCTGTTGCGTGCGGGTCTGGTTTTACATTGGCTGATTGCCATTCTCACTGAAAACGTCCGACGCTCCCGGTATGTATGTAATTGTCACGCTATCACCCTCGGAGGATCCTGACGCAATGCTACCCGCACCGGTCTTCAAAGCCACCAGCGTCGCCCTCGAGCTGAGCAGAACTACAGCGGTGTTACACTCATCGCCCATTTCAAATGAAGCGGAAAATTGAAAGCGTGTCACTGAGCTGTAACCCGCACAGCTGCTACGCCGTATTGCAATGAACAAGGCAAAAAGCGAATTGAAAACACATGTTCGGCTGGCGTGTCCATCTCCATTTGACGGGTGGACATATGTCTCGTAGATACCGGTTAAAAATGGGGTCGACACATCGTGGACACCGTTACAGGCGTTTTATGGGCCGATCTGCGTTATATCGCGTGTTTCACGGCTCAAACACCGTCAAATTGCAGTAAAATGTAACACCTGAGTCACACGCAGCGTTCCCCCTCCCCCTCACCACCACCCCCTCGGCTGCCTTCCACCAAATGCCCCTCAGGGCACCAGCAGACAAGTGCAAGCCCAAGCAGATGAACAAAACCCCCGTGTGGTTGCGCGGAGCGAACGTAAGAGTCCGGTATCAGGGGTCGCGTGCCGAGTTGACCCCTGACCCCTGACCATGACCCGATCGATCGATGGGGTGTGGGGCGGGGTGGTAATGGCAGAGCCGCGCCGAGGGGCGGCTTTTCAAATAGCTCAGCGCAGACCTGGCCATCAGCAATGAGAGATTCGTCCGAAATAGCTGCTGACAGGCGCGGGTCGTCGGCACACCACTCACAGCGCGGCTCGAGGTGGGCGGTCGGCGGCAGGGGAGCGCGGCGCTGCCGCCGCGGTGGGCCGCCCGGGGCTGTGTGTCGGCCTTGTCAGCGACACGCCTCTGGCGCCGATAATACGGATCGGTGAGAGCTGAATTTAGAGCGTAATTGACACTCACTGGGAGTGGTGATGACTTGTCAACGAGAATAATTTGAAAATGAGCCGAATTTCAGCTCTAAGTAGCTGTGCGATAATTGTGACGCCGTTATTGTAGAATGTGAAATGGTTTCGTGGGTTATTACAGAAGCTCATGATTAAAATGGCCATTCGGTCGTGCCCAAGACCAGTTTGTATG
This sequence comes from Amphibalanus amphitrite, assembly GCF_019059575.1. NCBI lineage: Eukaryota > Metazoa > Arthropoda > Thecostraca > Balanomorpha > Balanidae > Amphibalanus > Amphibalanus amphitrite. The sequence goes on along the minus strand of NW_024882606.1, from coordinate 81,939 downwards.
ACATTAGTAACGAATGAAGGTGAGAGGAAACACTTTTATTATGTACGAGAAGCAAATAGCATTTAACAATAACTGAACCAAATATCTGTATTTTCAAGATATAGCTCGGTGGGAGACGTACGGCACATGTATCATTTCTTTTATCTCTAGCTTGTCCGCCAATTTCATTGGAAAGATGTTAATTATTGCCAATTGCAGGCAGTCAGTTCTTGATATAAGCGACTTATTTTATGTGACTTAGTGAGGTGATGAACACTTATTATTATTTTGCTAGGTAACAACAAATAAACCGCTCCATTTAGCGACAACGATGACCGCATTATCAACATCGAGCGGCCTCACCGTGAAAAACAACTCCTTCAGCAATCCATAGCCACAGAAGTGGAGCTTAAAGAATCCCTAGAACAGTTGTCCCTGTAGTTGGTATCCACCACCAGGAACATACTGCCTTACCATAACGTTAGCACGGTGACCTGTGAATACACTAACCCGGCCGGGCCCGGGGGGTAATCCCAACCACCGCAGCCCGGGGGGGGCGTTTTTCGCCCCCCCCTGTCTAACTCCGTAAATAAGGGAGCTACGGAAGCAAAAGCGATACCAAACGAAAGGTCCTTACGAGACGATTCTAATGCACCTAAAAATTTTGACCTCAGGTCAATTTTCAAGGTCAGAGGTCAAGGTCAAAGTCAAAAACCGCCACATGTGTAGTGATCTCAAAGTAAGCCTTCTAGAGGACGGCAGGCTGCATCAAACCGGCAAAATTGGCTGTCAAACGAAAGAAGAGAATCTGAGGATTCTGAAAATGTGCTCAAAGTGAAAGGTCAAGGTCAAGGTCACGCTCAAAATTGACCTCAAACTTGGCACTTTTTCGCATATCTTGCGTGCTAACTTCCAAGATGTTTTGAAATGTTTTGAGGCTTATCAGTTCCCCATTTGTGGTTCATCTTACGATACAAGGCTGCTCAAAGGTCAAGGTCACAGAAGAGTATCCCTGCTAGAGGCTATTTCACTGATTCAAGTTAGTAATAATAAATAAGACAATTTTGCAATCCGGAAGCTCTAAATGAAGGCTTAGAGGAAAATAGATGCCAGATTCGTGATCAGCGGGTACAAATCCATCATAAACGACCTTTCATGTGTCAAGGTCAACCAGAGGTCATTCGAGGTCACATGAGGTCAACATAAAATTTGACCTTTTCCGAACAAAATATATATCATTCGACGCGGCTTGACAAGGCGAATGCGATGGTACCACTGCCGTAGCTCTAGGACCATTTTTGTCGAAGTTATTTGCGAAAAACTAAAACCACATTTCGGGGTCGTTGACCTGACCTCTGACCTCAGGTCACCAAAACCATTTTTCTATTTTTCTCTAGGTCAAACGCTACACAACCGTGCTCGTAATTTGTCTTTATCTCTAAAACTCTATTTTTAGCAGCTATTTGAAGTTTGCGTCTGTGACGCCGAAGTTTGCCGTGCAGAGGTCTAGAAAAATGGACCTTGTGACGTCATCAAGGGGGCTAGGTCCGAATTTTTTACTTCAGAAGATGTCAAATTGATGGGAGAAAAGGTACTGAAAGTTTCGCCTTCCTATCCCTAAGCGTTCGGGAGCTATCGCAAATATTCGCCAGGGGGGGCGAAAAACGCCCCCCCCCCCGGGCCCGCGAGGGCTAATGGGAGCCCGGTCCAGTCCACAGGTCATTATGAGTAGCGCCTGCGTGGAGCTGTGACCTTTCTACCTCCGACCTCTCTAATAGCCACGGGCGAATCAACAATCGTTCACGACGGTACCTGATTAGAGAGTGATTCAGCGTAGACAATGCGCTGCGGCAGGCCGCGATCTGTTGTTTTGCTTACCTGGAACAAAACAGAAATGACGTGTCACATGAGAAGCATTCGATAAAAACACACTGCAAAACAGCGAACAAAATGCTGAAATCCGATCGGCACATTTGGAGGTGCCTCCAAAGCGTTGGCGCTACTTATAAGTGTTATAAGAAGGCTGCAAATCACCTAAATAGTGTGAATGTGGCACGTTTACAGCTACAGGGTCATGAAATACCTCATTTGAAGCAGTGATAAGCTGGATTGGGACATTTTAATGGCACATTATTTCAGTTCACTGTCCTGTTTTACTTGCTTCCTGGGTGGTGATGTTAATCTTAAAGACATGTTTATATCGCAACATGTCCTATACATAGAAATATGCACCAGCTCAGATTTATTTTCCCTAATTCTGTTGATATTGTTATCGATTTCAGTTTCCATGGAGCGACATATGGATTTTTCCTCATTTGTAATTAGTAAAACGAACTAATGCGGGATACCTATACCTTCTCCATAGGCAGGTATGTACAATCTGCATAGACTAACCTACTGGAGTAAGAGAAAAACATAATGGCTTCCTTTCAATATAAAATAGCAAAATGTAGCCATATTGTCTATTACGTTTCCCAATGACGAAGGAGAGTGTCTGTTTTCATCATCTCTCCATTACATTTTCATTACGACTTCCGCTCCCCTCCCAGTCTCCTCCCTCCCGTTGCAGCTCTATCGTGATATTCCTGGCTGCGTGCTGCCCACGCGTGCTAAAATTACCCACCCACCCCCAATTACAGGTGCATAAGAAGCCCCGGTCCTCGCACCATACCGGCGCCGCCCCCATAAAGCCATTCATTTCATCCCGCCGCGGCTCTGTGTAATGGCTGTTTTTTAGCTTCTCTCATCAGTTTTGATTTTTCTCCGCGGAAAGGCCAAATGTCGAGTCGATCGATGATCTGCCGATGGCCTGACCGGCGCCGAGGTTGACCTCTGACCTTGGACCGGCTCTCTGGGGCTGATGGGGTGGGGAACAGGTGGTCGAATGGACGGGGTTAGGGGTGAGCGTGGCAGAAGGAAGCTGTGGGGTTGAGATGGGGCCTCCGCGGAGTCTGAGAGCCAGGCGAGCGGCAATGTCCCGAGGCCGAACGGCAGAGAGGGACTGGCTGCTCCGTGCCGCCGATAGGATCTCGGTCTCACTGGCACGTGCACATACATACACCTGGACAGACAGACAGACAGACAGACAGACAGACAGACAGACAGACAGACAGACAGACAGACAGACCGGCAGCACGCGCCGCCGCGATCAGATCAGATCCAGCGAGGGACAGCGGCGGGAGGGAGGTCTCTTCAGGAGACACACGAACAATGGTGGGCCGGGCGGCGGCCGAACGCGCCGACGACGGCCCCTGACACATTCGACACATCTGACACGCGTCTGACACATCTGACACACATCCGACATGGGTGACAGACGGTTGTTGGACTGGCGCCGGCGTCAGCGGCGCTGTGAAGTGACTTCCAGTCAGTAAGTGCACATGGCATAATTTGGCATGATTAGAAATTGGCATCCTCTCCAGGAAATGATCTAACGATGAAGAGGTTACGTTAACAAATCAGCATGTTAACAAATCCCGTAGGCATGTGAGTTGCATTCATTTTACTCATATTACTTAAGAAAAGTGAACATAATCTATCTTATATTTTATCGCCACATGACATTTGAATTTCATCAGTCGCGGATATGATGACACTCTCACAAACTTACGCAGACTGTGGTATTTAACGCATCATAGAACAATTAAAACTTCAACACTCTGTAAATTTGTGAGCAGTGTTACTACAACTTGGGGTATAGTTTTGATAAACGAGTCATATGCAGCAATGACAGCTTCCCAGGATAAGCACAGTATGAATCATCCCCGCGGCTAAAGATCGCCGAATAAGTTGTCCTGCTGCTGCTAAAAGTTGAATAAGCAGCACCGCTTCAAACTAGCACCTTATGGTGAAAGCTGCACGTGGGCCGTGCGGCAGAGCGGCCGCGCGGTTTTCCTGCGCGTCGCGCCAGCCCGGGCTGGCGATTCCACGGCTGATAGTGCCTCCGATGTGCAGATTGTGCCACGGTTGTACCGTACCGATCCGGGCATTGTTAGACCAGTGAAGTCTAACTGCCTTTTTCGCCACGGTCTGCATGATAGTGCGCGCAGAGGACCCCGGAACTCGTAAAATAAATTATATATGACAGAGATAACCAGAATTGTAGTCATAATTTTCTCTTACATCCATTTTTGATCAAAATCAGCTATTCTTTTTAAGATTACAAAAGATATTACACGAAAACAGTCGTAAACCTGATAAAAAGCGCGTAATTAATTGGCAATTAGGTTAATCAAATGCTACAAGCTTCAGCATGACAGCAAAAATGTAGCGTTACGCAGTCAGCTTCGCACGCTCCCGGTCGACGCAAAGTTAGATGAAGAGACCACTAAAAAGGTGTTTGCTTTACAATTCCATCTCACTGCGGCAAACATTAGTTATTGAGCCCGCCTACGTTCCATAACACCCACAACACCTGAAAACCAAAAGTCAAAACACTCTGGCCCTTCGCAGTTTCAAGTGTTCAAGTACATACCAGCGGCTTTGCTTTTGAGCCCGTAACCCACTCCACATTTTCCGTAATTCTCAAATCACTTTGCGTTTCTCCCGCGCCTCACAACACTTCACCGGACAAGTCTCGGGGTCTGGTATGCAAATTATCCCCTCTTTGGTAATACCGCTATTTCATTTTCCATGCTACGTCTGTTTGTATATGTTCCCCCTCCCGTGATGTCGTCGCCAGTGTTAAATCTCGCTACGCCTACAGCCAGTGAAGCGGCAAACGCGGCAGCGTGGTGTGAGCCCGTTGAGCGCCTGTCAAACCAGATTGCGGCTCCCGTGTGCCTGAGTGAGCACCCTACCAGCCGGGGAGAGCAGGGGAGGAGAGGGAGAGCAGGGGAGGGGCGCCGCCCGCCGCCTGCACCACCCGATAGGAGAACACTGTGGCAGGGGCCGATGGATAAAGGTGCCGGAAATACCACGGTTCTGTAATGCATCGATAACACAGTTCCTGTAAACATCCTCTGTACTCGCTGCCTCATAAGATGTTGTGGAAGGTGCTTACACTTCAAAGAAAGAAAAGAATATGATGTTCAATTTTGCATTAATATTCACGCACATTCCATGCGAATTTTTCAGTTTGCTTCAAAAGAAGGTTTCGAAACTTTGATCTGCCGTTTGTTTGTTTTTGTTTGTCGTTGGCTACTAACCGAGATTTTGATACAATAAAGGTTTTTTGAAGACTCGGTAAATTGATTGCCTTACCGCCAGTGCAATGAAACGAAAACACATTGCTTTTTGTGTTCTTCATGTGTGCCGTTCCTGCGTTTTTTTACGGCGGAAGTTAATGGATTCTTGTTTTGTGCCAGTCTCGTTGATGTGACGGCGTTATTGTCCCGGCCTTATTCGCACCAAACATTATTCAGCGCGCCCGGACATCGAGGTCAAACAATGGTGACATGGAGGCGGACAGGGGCACAGAAAAGACACTGGTGTTTGCTGCTCACCGCTGTCTGGCTAGCCATCGATCCAATGTGCTGCTAAAGTGGCGCAGCGGCGCAAGACATCGCCGCTCAGTTAACTAACTCGATGACGGACATCGAAACATACCAGCAGCCGCCGCGGATGTGTCGATCGGCGGATGCTGAGTCGCTAACAGAGTCATCGTCAGAGACTCAGCAGGGGACGACTCGTCTGTTCACGCGAAGGCCGCGCGCCGAGACCGGTCGGACCAGTGAGACCGATAGTGCCCCCGCTGTGTGACCGATGAGGACGGACTCGGTGATGGCAGCCGCCGCCCCAGGTGACCCCACCTCGTCCGGTGATGACGTATATGAGGCGTCACCATGTGGGTAGAGCTCATCTGCTATCCGCCGGCCGGGGAGCGCTTACAATACGCTTTACGACGCCTTTCTACCCCGTGGGAGTTTGTGACGGATTTTACCAGTGCCATCGCAATCGAGAATCGCTGGGGCCCATAATCACCTAGAGTGGCGAGCAACAAAACGACGGTATTATCCCAGCCTGAATTGGTGGGCAATTGAATTGCAAACGCAACAGCGGGAGAGTCGCTGATCGCTTACCATTGGCCGTTAAACAAAGGGTTCCAGTGACAGCTGGCGGGTCTAGTGAGCGCGTCTGCCATTGATCGGACCATATTAGCGTCCCAGACGGCGGCTCAAGCTGTGAGAGAGCCAAACTGAAAAGTGACGCCGGCAGAAACTGATTACGGGAACGATACACATGGAAATTGCTAAGCGCTAGTGATTGCACCATCTGCATATCAAAGGTTTGCCAAGTAACACAAACGCTCCGCTGTCATTGGCCAAATAAACACTGGCCAGTGAGAGATGGACGAGGGAGAGAGAGTTGAGAGAGAGGGAAAGAAAGAGGGAGTGAGAAAGAGGAAAAGAGAGGGGAAGAGAGAGAGAGGAAGAGAGAAAAAAGTGTGAGAGTTGAGGGAGAGAGGGAGAGAGAAGGAGAGAGAGAGGGGGAGAGAGCAGAAGTGATAGAGGACCTGCTGGCGGAGAATCACTCCCTCAGGTTTTCGACGACCGGAACTTCATAAAGCTAATTAAGGCTGGATGGCGGTGCGCTGTTGTTTGTACGTAAACGAGCACACTTAATTGTGCACCCGCGTCACAAAACAATGGGGTGAAAGTGCAGAGGTGCGCACTAAAAAGCTAATTGAGATATACCGGATTGTTATTGGAATGTTAATGTCCAACGCAAGTGTCTGTGTGGCAACGCAAGAGATTTAGTGTGCAATCGGAAAGGTATTATGAATGATGGCTCATGCAAAAAGACAGTTACCACGCAGCTTATACAATTATGGGTTGGGAATGCCTTATCATTCTTAACCATCGTGAACGGTTACGGCGTTCGCATTGGTTTGAGGAAATCGACGTTATTTTAGTCGATACATTTCTTTTATTTTCCAATGGCAGAAAAAAAGTCAGGCTCGGAGTTGAAGGGATGCATGGTGATACGATAACTATAAAGCATGTTCAAAGAAAATTATTAGCCCATGCTACTAGCGCGCATATTCTCCATTGGCAAAAAGATAATTTATTTCTAGCAGATTCTATTACATTAAACTTTAACTCCATTTTTTCAACTATTTCACATATTTTAATCGCTTTGTTTGTTTGACGTTGTCACATACTTGGCATCAACTTTGTTCACAAATAAATTCGACTCGTGTACAGGTCGAGGGATAGCGCATTCTCGCAGCGACACAAGGACAAAGGCGGCACCATCTGAGATGCGTGTCGCGCCCGACCATCGCCCGCCAAATGTCCAACAAATCCTATCCGAGATATCTCACTTCGGCCACTCGCCCGCTCTCCCATGCAGACTGCGTCCGCGCTGGGGAGGCCATCGAAGGGGGACGGGGGGAGGGATCGACCCTCCTGTCAGCCAGAGATCGGGTGATGGCCATCGAGCCTGCTCACATCTGTAAACCTGACGACCGAATCTCATCTGCGTCATATAACCCGACCTTAAACGGTGGGGACTGACAGTCTCCTGTCGATACCTGATCAGAACACCATGTGTGGCGGCCGTAGCTTTGTCAAAATTGGGGTTCTCTGAATTCAATCATATGTTATCAAGATGTCCCAACGATAGGTCTTTATGTGCTGAATTCGAAGCATCATCTCGATTTGGGCTGTGGTCGGTCTTTTCTAAATTGTTCCGATATTTATTTGTATCGGATAGTTGATCGGGATTACATTTCAAACGTGTGTCAAACGAGCTAAAATATTACGCCGGATCGCGGGTTATGTATGACGCCGTTAGTTCTGATACTGATCGATGTGCCCCGGGGAATCCGGCCAGATTTATGAGGAATTCATTTTGAGACGAGCTGATCCCTCCAATTAAGGTTGTCTCCTTAAATATCCAGCTCGGCAGGCATGCATCAGTAAAGCAGGCAGTCCACCACTTTGAGCCTATCATCACCCTGCCGTAAAGTGATGCTGGTAGTTTCTCACACGGTAAATCGAGCCGTGCCAGTCGTTGCCAATTTATTCACATTTGCCTCTGAAGAATCGGCACCATGGCCATGGATGAGCAGCGATACTGCTTTTATGCTGCTTATGAATGATAATCATTAAGACAAACAGTAGTACAAGTATTCTTATGTTGTTTGAAACCAAACATGAACATTGCAATTATATTTTTAAAATGCTATGACACCATAGTTACATACCAATGATAGCACATATGATAGGTAGGACTTCGGAGCATTTATGGTCCTACATTACTACGAGCCTGTCGTGACAATTGCCACGCAAACATTGTAACTGTACCTTCTTCCCATTCTCCTTTTTTGGGGACAAGAAAACTGGAAAGTCATATAACGGATCTGAACCTGACTCGGCAGTTGCCAGGTCAGACCATCCAAGTGACACGGTCGTCTCCGGGCTGACGTAAATTTGTCTCCAGCATCGGCCGTGGCCATAAAGTGCCTTTCCAATTGGATCAGAGACACGGGGCAGCTCGCAGAACCAGGGGCGGACGCCGCTCACCAGCCCGCGGCCCAGAGCTACTCAGACACACTCGTGACTCTGCCGGCCCTCTGCCGACTCTGACGGAGTCATTACTCGAGTCATTGCCTCAGGACCGGTTCTGGGTCGGCCGCCGCGCCGGTCCATCTCTCGTGAATCGCCGCGGTATCGGGAAGGGCGTTGTAGAGCGGTGACGGCGGTGTGGGGGGGGGGGGGGGGGGGTCGCGAGTCGCCAAACGTCATAGGTCAGCGGGCTGAGGATCAAAGAGGCCGCCCTGGTCAAGGTAGGCCGCAGGGAGGGGGAGGAGGGGGCAGTTCAGGGTCACAGCAAAATGGGGATGGCCTGTAGTAAGGTACTAAGGAACTTGTAGATCAACTTATAGGCAAGTTTAGGCATGTCGCTTCTATCCGGCAACCTATATGAATGCCTGGAATGCTGAGCTAGGAACAACAGTTGGTTCCTGTGAGCTTAATTTGGTAACGTCAGCAACAAATAAAAACTTCGCCATGCATGCGTAAAAGTGCGTTGTAAAATATATGTGAGGCTCTGTCAAGCTCACAGTGGAGCGGTCCCATTCGAGCGAAAAGAAAATGTTTATATAGCTAACTTCAGCTACTTAGCAAATTATGCAAGTTAAATCGTAGGCGATTCTTCAGAGGCGAAGGATAAAGCCATCTACTAACTAAAGAGAATGGCTTATCGCAGTCATTATACAGTTATAAAAGTCCAATAAGAGGATGTATTACCGTCTGGCTGTCTTACTCTGACCCAACAGTGGGCTCCTGCGTCATCATTCCCCGTCATTTTATGCAAAACGGCGCTGCCAGAATTGTCCACAACTTATCAGTGGCCGTCATGCAAGTCATGCGTGTATGCTATATTGCGGGGCTAAATCTCATTACTTTATGCTAATCACATTAACTTGCTATCTTTCTAAACTGGAACTATTTTATGGACTTCGGCATAACCCAAGAATGACGCTGGAATACCAAAAGCTCGTTCACTTCTTGAGAAAACGCTGCAGTGGCACAATTCTCCCTGCACGTAATCGGATTGTTCTTCTGTCTACCGATGGGCATTGGCGCCGCCTTTCTCAGGTAGGCCCGGTTATAGCTCATTCTTGGCATACCAGTCTTCAGTTTTATCACCAATCGCCCCAGGGCATCGCCGGGAGATTCGGCGTGGCTCCTTGCATCAGCTGTGCGAACAGATCTGCAGAGAGGGGGAGGGGTCCTGGCATTGGACCGCCGAGCCAGTCGTGGTCATTACAGCGCCACAAACGTCAAAGTGTCGACGTCACGAGCACAGTCGCAGTGGGGAGCGCGCAGCGTATATGACCGGTGGGAGGGTTATACGGCTGGGAAGATGCGGCTACGGTTACAGTTTATTGTCGAATCGTTAACGACAGCATCCCCGACGTGTGCGTCAAGTAAATTTAAGCTGTGTGTACTGTGATGCAATGGTCATAACATTATGCCTTGATACATAAATGATAAATCGTGCTAGCTTTGCGGCACAGTAAACCTAATTATGACTTTGTTTCTTGTTTCGTTTTTGTTGCACAGCGCTGGAATTGAACACGCTTGTTCTATTAGTATCAAACGGCTTCAGGCAGCCGAGGCAATCTGCGAAATAGTCACCACTCTGTCTTATTAGCCGCAGACGTGGAGGGCGACGCTGCCCGGTTCTAAGGGATGCGGCGCGGCCAACTTTGATCTCGCGGGGGCAACTCATTTGTTAGCGGCGCCGAGTGGGTTGTTTCTTTGCCGGGAAAGTCGGGCGGCCCGCCGGCTGTCTACTACTTCCTTAGCTAGCTGCCAGGTTTTGTCAGCAGTTTACAGTTCGATGCACCTTTGCGAGACTTCTTCATATCTGTGTCCAGTGAGGCCGACAGAGCTAAAAACAACGGGACGTCGGCTGCAGACTGGTCCGGCCGAACATAAAAGATAAATACGGTATAATACCGGTTTGACGCATCACTTCCGCTCAGCCACCTCCACACCATGACGAATGGTCATAGCATGCTGTCGTACTTGTCAAAACTGCCAGACGCTCAAACTTCGTACTGGTGAAGTCAGAAAACGTGTCTGATATTCAACTTTTAAATACTGGGATGTATTTGCAGTGGATTAGCATCTGCGTTAACGAGATGTACAATTTACAAACGCGCTATATTCATCGTGTATCAAGTGATCGTGACCGTGACCAAGCAGTATGCTTTCGGTAGATTACAATAACAACAGTTCAAACATGCCTTCCTGGCTAAGACTGGCAATATCACATTCAGCTGCCATTCTTTTCACAGACTGACACATGCCACCTCAGACAGAAGCATTATACCAACAGGCAAAGATGGGCCCGAATCGTGACCGAATGATAACAAGCAAATGCGTCAGCGTTCTCTTTGCGTGGCGAATAATTAGGGTTTGATCAGCTCGTTCATGCTACTTTAACTTCATAGCGTCTTAGGATGAGCAGAGAAATTACTAGGGAATCTGATTTAAGACAGCTATTCATAAAAAAACACATGTTGGATTTTAGAACGTAGGACTAATTCTTCTTACGTTATCGCTGTTTTGTGGTTTTTAATCGACTTAGCCAAAGGTTTCTAGTTGCATAACCGGATGCACGCGTTGTCAGATTGAGGTTCGCTGTAACACTGCCTTAGATATCACGCAATTGAGGTCATAAATCATTCCAAGCACGTCAGCCACATGAACATAAGACGGCTATGTCCTCCGGCTAAATGGAATGGAGTGCTCGCTACAGCCATAGATACTTATGCCTAGAGTTCTGCACGGCTGCAATTTTCCACAGCCTAGCCGCCCCGCAGCCGTGGCTCCACAGCCACAGCCGCCCACAGCCGTGGCAAACTGTGGGCAGCCAGCCGTCAGCCGGCCGTGGATACTTCCAATGAAATGCAACCAAATAGTACCTACATAACAAGTTGTTTTTAGTTGAAACATATAGCCAAAAGCACATTGCAATGGGCTATAGATTCTCAAGCTCATGAAGCATCATAAGTTAAGTGGTTGTGTATCTGGCTTTAGGCCGAAGGCCTGAAGCCTGATGCGCATCGCATGCCTACACAAGCCCTTGCAAGGGGTTAAGAAAGATGGGTAGGTAGGTACCTACATCAACAGAAAACATAAACAACGAACCAGAATAGAAGCACTAGCAGTGTAGACATCTAATGCCAAATCCTGAAACATGGTTGTGGGACAGAACAGACCCTGATGCTTTTCATTATCAATGTTGGGTATGGAAAATGAAACTGAAGTTGATGAACTGTCATACAGTGATTGTCTAGTCAAAACTCTTGCTTCTTTCTTACCTTGCATATTTTCTGGGGTGTGATATGCCAGGCTTGAAGCAGCCTTCTGAGCAAGTCTCAAACTAATTTGTTATGCAAGGCATCAAAACACTAGTGAGCATCCAAGAAAGAAAAACATTCATCTATTTTGATTTTTCCAAATAATGATCTTCGCTCAAATCCCCAAGGACGTGCGAGCCACAATTGCCTCTTTCAATCAAAATTTTTATTGAGTTTTTAATGACGTCAATAGCAAAGAAGTTGCAAAAAGAAGTGGCAATTAATTGTTTTGTGTCACTATAAACAGCCATTAATATTATAATTTATAAATAATAATGCTATACAGTAAAAAATTTGCTCTAAAACAAAGATTAATTATCAAATTTTTACGCTTTCAGAACAAGACGTCATTTTATTAGTAAAGTCAACAGCTCGCGTAAGAAAGATTGTGTTCAGGGTTTTCACCGTCATGTGAATTACGTGTTCAGGGTTTTCACCATCATGTGAATTAACCGTAAGTAAGGTTCATGCTCACTTATAATCTAATTCCATTGGCTTCGTTGATCAGCATTTTCAGTTAGCGGTCACTCACACACCAGTTAGAACATAAAGCGCCAGTTTTATATTATGTAATTGGACTTGCCGAAAATCCAGAAATACATCTAAGAGTTATTTTAGATAATATTTATGAAGCCTTTACCTGCCTTTATCTAGGCGTGATTTCTTTTTCTATTACCTGAAAGAATTATTGAACGCTCGTCTTCAATAGCTGTAAGGTGCTCTCCTAATGACCAGGTGAGATTGATTTGAGAGGGATGTGACAATGCAACATGTTGCATTTTCTGAAACTGTCAAGCTCTTGATGATGAAGGAACAATTGGTACCTATAATTAGTATTATGTACCAGAGTGCAAACTCCCCTACAGCAAATGGTAAAACCATTACAGGTTTTCAAAGGCTTCACCTCTTTCAATGTTGCTGGGCATCCTTTGCATGATTTTTACAGGCTAGACTGCTTATCAGAATGTAAGAATAAGGATTTAAAATTTTATATTTGAGTACTTAAGATTGAGCTTGAAATCTCACAGCCGTGGCCACAGCCGTAGCCGTGTTCTTGGAGATATTTGCAGCCGCCCCGGCCCACAGCCGTGGGGCTGCAGCCAGCCGCGGCTGCAGCCGGCCGGTGCAGACCTCTACTTATGCCCCTTTACCGAATAACACTTCAAAACACATTCACAAATAGCTGAAGGGGTCTGTGATTTAAGCTCTAAGTAATATTTGTTCAAGGTCGCAATTAAAAACTAAGTAGCTGACGAATGTTAAATATTCAAACAGCAATCTTTTTGCTTTGATGTGCAATTCGGAAACTACATAACTAGCCATATCCATTTCACCAGAAAATGGATGTAGCATATGCATTATGCACTGCTGCTGAGCAGGTACGGGGTCACGGGCCGATGTTCTGCAGGGCCATGGTCCGATGTTGCCAGGACCATGGTCCGATGTTCCCAGGAGCGGCGGCCGGGGGTCACCGCCCCCGTTTGACACGCGGCGGGTGACAGAGTAGCCAGAAGGCCTCCGAGCCGCCCGCCGCCGTGGTACCCGGTGCGCAGCTGTAAAATTCGGCGCCGCCACGGCCATTCATCAGGCCGCAGACAAAGCAGATTTGATCGCCGCGGCGTTAGCGCCGGAGCCGAACCCAGCGCCGACAGATTAGCATTCTGACATTCAGGTAGCAAAACTTCCCACGCCGAAATTACGATCTTGAATCAAAGAAATTGGCCCAACTCAGTTGATGAATGCTCCGTGTTTAAGTAATAACGAACGGTTGCCGTCTATATGCGAAATGCCGCCTTCGGCCGACGTGACGGACTCAAAGCGCATTGTGGTTGGAAGCCGAACAAGCTTCGAATTTGCAACATTATGAATACATAAGTGAATAGGCTGGCCAGTTGTTAGCCTTTAACTCAGCCTGGAGAACATTTCCAAATTGTGTATCAATTCATTGGTAGATCAAAGCTGGTGCCAAACGATATCTCATGGCTGTACTTATGCAACTGGGACATAGTGTAATCACCATACTTAGCACTGAGGGTAATGTCAAACAGTTTTAGAGTCACTGTGCTCTAAATTGCTGGGGATCATGAATATATGTAGATCAAAATGTGCCTATGTGTGCTGAGAGCCTTTGTGACGTTACGTGTAATATGGCTGGATCTAGATTCTAGAACCCACGGTAGATGATATGAGGACAGCAGGCATGCAAATGAGTTATGTATGTAGATTGCAGCGTTGAGAACTGGTAGGTATTGCAGTGACAATGGTACAAATTTACTGAAATAGGGACGAAGTGCACCCAGAGACAGCCTCACTGCCTTACAGGCACGCTTCTTGTACCTATTCATCGCTGCTCAAAGTTGAATTTGGATTAATATAGCATAAAGTAACATCAGTACCATATAGCTAACACGCTCTGCGCCTGTGCATACAAGCAAAGCACTAGAGCACCTACCCGGAACGATCCGGTAAGGGGTCGCCAGGTCCAGCCGCTCAGGTCAGGGCCCGGCCCGGGCCCCACCGCTCCGGTCAGGGGTCGGCCCCGGATCCAGCCGGCCAGGTCAGGGGTCGGCCCAGGTCCGGCCGCTCAGGTCAGGTCAGGGGCTGCCCGGGCCACACCGCTCAGGTCAGGGGCTTCCCGGACCCCGCCGGAGAGGTCATGGGTCAGGGGTAGTGGTGTCAATCGGTTACCAAAATTTCGGTATACCGATACCGAACCAATACCGATTCGGTATTCGGTATTATATACCAAAAGCATTTGGTATTTTGTCGGTATCATGAAAATCAACTACTGTCATAAAATATTTGAAAGCATTTTTGATATACCTTCTGAACTCAAATTTGATTTTGCTAAATGACACTGGATGAAGAAAAATGGCAATCATGACACATTTCTCCCAAATGCATGATGTCCTAACAAATGGGCAAACACATCAACTGTAATATCAAATACATCAGTCTACCAATGTTAAATGGCAACTTATCAGTGTTAGCAAATTCCAATACCATGAGGATAATTATCCTACAAAGAAAGCCAATGTGCAAGACATAAACATTAATTAATGTTTAACTCACTGTATGCTGGAAAACATACTTAAACTACCTTTCTCAAAATTTCCAAAGCATTTATTAGCAACAAATTTGACTTTGTTTTGAGGAGTCTGTGATTGATCTTGACCTTGTCTTCCTCTTCATTTTACTGCAATGCAATTACATTATCCAAAACCCTGTTTAATACAGCACTAGCTTCACCATTATCATCTAATATTTAATGCAGCATTTGTCAATTCATCATCACCCGCATCACCCCACAAATCTTCAACTTCGCTCAACTTCAAAAAGCCTTGTAGTGAGCGATGCTGTCATGATCCTGTGGATAATTTATTTTCTTCAATTAGTGTTCTCTTTCCTGCTCTCTCAACAGATACAGATCGCTAGCAATTTAATCATAAGCTTCATAAAATATAATTGGCTTTTGGCTTGACTCGCACACAGCAGTTTCAAAACTGAACACATCTAAAAACATTTCAATGTCGCAGCTGCGCCAGGTTGAGGAACCCATATAGCTCGTTTTTCTGGTACCTACTTCATTTTTCAGCAAAAGCGGCCTACAACTTTCTTGAATTAATTTTAAGAAGTCAAAATTTATACAAGGAATTTTGATTTAAGTGGACTTAAGCAAAAAAGAAAAGAAAAACTTTATTTTATACAGTTTTATCATTAATGCAAATGGCCGCCGCCTCTAAGGCCGCCATTATGGAAGAGATGACACGTGACGTGTGCCAATTCCTCCGTAAAATTATGGACATTTTACTAAGATTTCATCGCGGTATCATTACAGTGGTGTCTGCTATCTATCAGTGTGCCTCGTAAGTAATTATTTATCAAGTTTTGTTGTGTTACACATTTGTTGATGAAGAAAAATTGGCTGCGTCAGTATCGTCACCAATCACCATGCTACTTGGGCTGAACTGTAGGTATCATGGGCTTTGTTTATATTAATGGTGTAGCCCAAGGTGTAGCCCATCATTGTCAATTGGGTCACCATTTTTGGATCATGATAACACACTTAACCCTGTCTTGACTGGACTCGAAATGAATGACTTGAATTAAAAGAAGGTTTGATGGTTCAGGCATGGACAAGATTCAGGGTTCAAGTTATTTTCCTAACACCTCATGCAGTTGGCTTGAATCCACATTCCAGTAAAATAACTGACCTGAATATTTGTTAATAGTTGCAAAATAAGTTATAAATGTATTTTTTGCAATGCAAATAATCAAGAGATTGCCTGATTTGTTTTTGTTACCTTATTTCAAAGTATTAGGTAGGGTAAGGTGCCTAATTAGCGACCCACTTAATTTGAACCGTCATTGCTCACGCTCTGTAGGTGCCACAGTGTTACTGGCTTGATTTTCGGAGAGATCGTTCATTTTTCTATTAAAATATAGTCATTTTCTGCCCCAATATTCACTAACTTATTTGTAGTGAGCATTTTGGCAAACCATTGCAAAAAACGCTAATAGGGAACTCTTCCCGATTAGCGACCGGGGAGGGTCGCTAATAAGTCTATGGGTTTCCCCATATTAAAAATGGCAAAAAATGCGACGCCTGAAAAGATGAAATATGATCTCAAAAAAGGTAGCCTATACGCAAAGCACTCAATCACTCGAACAGGAACGTTTATCCAACACATTTACGTAAGTAAAAACTGATCACGTGATGCACCGAAGGCGAAAAGAAGGCGGAAACCCAAATTTTGCGGGCTATCTTGTATGATATTCGAGGTCCTCGCTGAATTCGGCACCCCTGCAGTCGGTGACGACATTTGGCATCCCCTGCCACACATTGCAAGCTTCACCAACACCTCATTTTCATTTCTCTCTTTTCCCCTTTCTTTCCCTTCTTGAGCTATTTGCGACCATGTCAGGCGCAAATAGGAAATATGAGTTGCAACACATTTTTAACCGCCATGCTGTGCACAGTTGAGCGATTCACTATGGGAAAACGGCAATCAATTAAAAAAGGAATGTCGATTAAGAATAAAGAAGGTGCATCATCCTAATGTGCATCGCTTTTCGTCAGAGAGGGCCCAAATACACACGTTTTGGATAAGAAACTCGTCATTTTTATTTAAACTCACCTGAAACGTCCCACCAGAAACATCGACGACCGGAAAATAATTTAATTTGGTAACCAAAGTATGGCTGACCTTTTGACGATGTTTTTACCCCGTTTTCTCCTGCCAGTTTTTCTGTAGGGGGGTAGGTCGCAAATCGGAAAGGGTCGCTAATTAGGCACCTTACCCTACCTTTCAAGGCTTATCATATGTCTTGAGAAAGTTTGAAGCATTTGTTTGATAATTCCCTGATTTCGGTATCTAGTCGGTATTTCCCCCTATTTCTGAAAATCGGTTCGGTTTTGGTATACTCTCAGTGATTTTGGTCGGTATCGGTTTGGTATTGGTTTGCAAAATTTCTGAAATTGACATCACTAGTCAGGGGCTGCCCGGGTCCAGCCGCTCGGGTCAGGGACTGCCGGGACCAGCCGCTCAGGTCAGGGGCTGCCCAGGTCCAGCCGCTCGGGTCAGGGGCGTGCCGGTCGGACCGGGCGTGGCGCGTCCCCCGGGGGAGTGATGGTGCTGTGATTGGACCACTTGGAGCGCCACCCGCTGGGGCCCGATCTGCCCCGCCGACTGCTCCGAGTGGCCCAGAACGATACTTGATCGCTGACAGAGGCCACTTCCCGATCGGATTACCGAAATGAAGCCGCCCCCGGGGCGTAAGTCACGCTAAGCGGGCCTGTTAGCCAATCGGGACCGGCTGGCCATCGTAAGGGGATTCCGAAACGGCTGAGCAGCTGACATGATGATGACAGTCATTCCTTAGACTAACGCCGCCAGTGATGACCCGTCGATGAAGACCAAAGTCGCTGCTAAACCTCTTCGGTTGTTTGTTTTTGCTCCAGTTCGTTTACAGAGAAACGTTTACAAACAGCGAACTCGACATCGAAACGAAACCGACTTTGCTGGCACGCGATATGCCGCCCGCTTTCAGACGCCCTGTCGCTACCCAAATTGTGATGATGTGCAGAATATGCTACAAAGTAACTAACCACCTAGGTACTATGATTCTACTGTCGCTAAAAAATGCACAAGAACTCAGTATGCGCACAAGAATCTGAGCATACCATTGAGACAAAACATACGTCTGCAAACGCATGAACACGATCTTTTCATTCGGAAAACAATTCGTTGGCACAATAGGGTTGGTATGGCACAATTCGTATGGCACAAAACGGTAGGCTAACAAAAGACGAGTTCGAGTTGAACATTTATAAATTCCTTGGAGGTGGAAAAATGTGTCTATGGTAAGACGAATCGAAGGACAGGATTTGATGTTATATGGGGTTCATTGTTTGCTTGCTTAGCCGAGAGCGTGGAAAATCAAAATTTGGGGAGGGGACGGGAGGGCGCAGGGTCGCAGGAGAAGTTTAGGTAAATGATATGATATGTCATGAGACGTATTCTTGATATTCTTGATTACCAATTCTTGGTACGGGCGGGTATATTGCACTATGTACTATGTATGTACAGTCACCAGCACTTGCTACCCATCACCCCCGGACGGCGGGGGAGCAAGCTACCACCGCCCTTGCGAGACTAGCGCCGCCATGCGCCAAGAAGTGGAAACACCACGTGACTGAGGCCACGTGAGGGCAGGGTCACGTGATGGAGGGGCGGAGCATAGCAGCTTTTGCGCCCGACACTAACTGAAATGCGGCGCTGTGATTGGGCGCCTTAGCATGAATGAAGCCCCGGCGCCAGAATCAGCCGTTCGCCTTATATGGAAGGTTAGCCTGTGCGTTTCACCGTTCTGTGTTGGTTTGAGAGCCACGGCACCATACGAATTGTGAGCCCCTTTGAACGGGTCACCGCCCGAGGCACTGAGGCGACGGCTGTGCGGGCTGTGCCGGGCAAAACCTAGCCTGGTGGGAGAGGTGGGCCAGGGAAAGTGCGATCGAGCAGCCACACTGGGACGTGGATTGGTATTATCTAGCCGCGACAAACGATGTCAGCAGCCTCTTCTCGTTGAAACAAAAAGTTTGACAGACAACGTGGGCAGTGCCCAATCAAAAGCTACTAAACGATTCAGTTAAGAATTTGGCGAGATAACCAGACCCAATAAAAAGTTTTTAATTGGATTTTGATTGACAAATGACACACAAGCCCGCTGTGATGGACCAAAAAAGGAGCTGAACAGTTCATACAACTTCTGAAAAGCTCAACGGTAATTTTTTTTTAAAAGTCAAATGTTAAAATTCAGCCTGCATGTTTAAACTCGGGTCCGGCGCTGGCAGGAAGCTTATATTGCCACTTGCAATTCCACTACGTTGTAATATAACCAAGAGTTATGTGAGAGCAACAACTGAAAGCCTCGAGCCCCGTTGGGGGGGGGAGGGGGGCGCGAAACAGCCCCCTCTCCTTTTCAGTCGATATCTCCTAAAGTATAGCGTAGGTCGTCACCAAACTTTCAAGACCCCTCCGGGCATCATTTTTACACCTTGTGACCAAATTTTTCCAGAGCTCTTATAAAAGGTTAGTCACAAATGACGTCAGAGTGACGTCATGTTCTGTCATTTTCGACCCAATAAAAGGTTTAGCGGGAAGAGCTGTCACGCTTACAGTTTTGAAGATAACAAAAAAATATTCAAGATAAAAAAGATGTAAAATAAACAGCACCACAAAACTGATAACTCTGATTTCTAAACAAAAATTTAGTTCGACCATCAAAACTATAGAAGTATAACACCCCGAAAATACCAACAACATTCAAAATTAAAGCTGGAATATATGTATGTTATAGAACTATCTGCTCTAGATATGCCAAACTTAAACTCGATAGCTCCATTTTTAGCAAAGTTACGGCAAAAAACACCACTGAAAATGTATTACGTAAAATTTTCAAACTCAATTTTTAGCCGTCACAGAACACACAGAGCGAGCCAAAGACCACCATTGGATTTCCCGTGATGAGCTGCATCGAATAGATACCCCTTTTATGCAAAATATAAACTCTGAAATTTAGCCTTTTTTGACCTGACCTTGACCTGACCTCCACCAGAACGCAATCTAAACCGGCCCCAATGGCCGTCTAGCCCACACCATTGAATTTTAAATGTAAAATTGACCATAAAACATGTATCACGTGACCCTAGCAATTAGCATAGTTGGGTTCATATTGTGACCCTTAGTGACCTGACCTCTGTGACCTGACCTGGCATCAGTGACCTCTTTAGGCAACATATGTATTGGGCAACCACGCTCCATCGGTTTTTCGATAACATGCCTTTTATTTGATGTGTTAACCCACGAGCCGCTGGGGGGGCATAAAGTTGCCCCCCCCTTTACGTTTTGTGAAATATCTCCGAAACCTGATGAGCTACGAACGTGAAACTTGGCATAGCTTCAAATGAATACCTAGGCAATGTTTGAGTAAAGTTTGGTGGTTGTAGTACCTAAGATGACGTCACAGTGACGTCATAAAGTTTTGTCGTTTTCCGATATGGACCGTTTCTGATGACGCTGAGCATGAAACTCAACTGTAAATGAACTAGACAGCACCTGCTGTCATCCTAAAACATCTAACTACACTTCCATCTAGTTTCTGACCAATAATCGACCCTTTATATTCGGTCCCATATATCTGATGTATCGTGAGGAATATGAGAGTCGCAAATCTATAATTTCACTTATGACGTCACTGTGACGTCATTTCAAATGGGATCGACACCAAATTTGGACACAACCTCGGCTAGGTATTCAGGAAGATGTGTGCAAAGTTTCGCTTCTCTATCTCTTCGCGTTGCGACGATATCGTCGCAGAAGTAAAGGGGGGGCAACTATATGCCCCCCCCCCCCCAGCGGCCGGCGGGTGGCGCGGAGGCCCAGCGGCCGCCGGGTTTTAACTGACTTTAACGCATTCCTTAGACTAAATTGGTGAAAAAATGCAACATTTGACCTGACCTGTGACATCATGGGTTGCACCTAGGTCAACGAAACCTGGTAACAAGGTAGTTCCCTGGTGGGGCTATCAAACGTTCTTCGAATTTTCAAAATCGGTCGGAAACTTTCCGAGATCTCAGGTGGGGGCGAAACGGCTGCACCACCCCATCAGGTGGTAGGGTCCGCCAATAACACAACGGGGCGCGAATTATTTACTCATTCATACAGTGTCATCTATTTTGAGAACACCTTTCTCACGCCCTGACATGGTCCTCTCGTAATAGATCGAGATGAGGAGAGTGTTTTCACGCCTCCTTATGCACGGCTCTAGTGTCATTGAGCTATCAACTGTCAGCGGTTCTCGGACAATGAAGGAAGGCTTTTGGTCGTTTTTAGGTAAGTTCTTGGGTCAGATCATTTCAGTGGCGGATCCAGAGGGGGGCATGGGGCCATTCTCCCCCCCCCCTTGGGTCTCCCGGGGCCCATCACGGAGTTTTTTTTTTTTAATTCATCACGGAGGTCACCGACGGGAGCTTTAACCCAGAGGTCTCCTGAGGGGGCACCATCCAGGTCTATCGGAATAGGGTACCGTTTTCGGGGTCTCCCGGAGGCCCATTTCTGTCCCTCGCCTCGGTTTTTTTTTAGTTAATTTTAGTTTTTCAGTTTTTAGTTTAATATTGTCCATTTATTTCCATCCCGAGGTCCGCGGGGCACCATCTCGAGTTCTCAGCTGGCACTATCCCGAGTTCTCCGCGAGCACCATCCCAAGGTCGGAGAGGGCACCATCTTGATGGTCCGGGGCACCATCCCGAGGTCTCCGGCGGCACCATCGCGAGGTCTGGGGGCACCATCTCGAAGTCTCCGGGGGCACCATTCCAAGTTTCCAGCGGCACTTTTCCGAAATCCGAGGTCTGAAGGAGCATTCTCCCCGGGTCTGAGGGGGCACCATCTCGAAGTCTCAGGGGCACCATCCCAAGGTCTCAGGGGCACCATCCCGAGGTCTCAGGGGCCGTTTGATCGCGCCGTCCTGGGGGGAGTTTTTACGCCCCCCCCCCCTAGGTTTTTCGCGAATATCTAAAAAACGGCGACGCGTAGCGCCGCTGTTCTAAATACACCCGCTCCGACATCTTTTTCGCACATGCTATGAAAATTTCAGATCCCGGTCATTCAAGGTCAGGTCACCAGGTAACGTTAAGTGACCTTACCTCAGAAAAAGTTAGAAAGCTCGCTGTGGCTACACCGACTTAGCGATCACTTTTAAACTTTCAATACTTGCTTAGGGTAACAGTATGTATAAAATGGGTATCTCGGATTTTTTTTTCTATATCTGTGATTTGTGACCTAAGGTCAGTTAAACTTTACGACTGCTCCATATAAATCAATGGGAGAAAATTGAAATGAGCCTCTTTTGGCCGAATGTCGTTCTACACCCTCTCAAACATCGGTTCATATGTAATGTAAACATGACACTCTGAATCGGGAAATTGCTCCTGTGCCCCCTTTGAGTGCCCATGAGGTCATCTCAGGTCATGAAAGGTCTTCAGCAGTTTTTTTACTATAACTTTTGATTTGACAGAGACGTGCTAGAGCGGTGAAAACACGGGGACTAAACCGTTGATCTGAGGTCAAATTTGAAGTCAATCAGAGCGGTGACCTCTGGGGGCTAAACCGTTAATCTGAGGTCAAATTTGAGGATATGTTGGCGAAAGAGCGTTAAAAGAGCTATCGAATGCGCTTTTCCACGGCGCTGTAGCTCTATTGGTTCCAGAGTTAGTCGTCGGGTGTTTAAAATCGTTGAAATCGACAAAATTTGACCTTTGATGAACTCTGGTGACCTGACCTTTGCCCTGACCTTAAAATCACCGAGTGTTTTCCTTCTTATTTTTGACGCTCTTTCGATTGCCGCTTACCGCGTGTCGCAACGTGGCCCAGGAGCTGAGTTAGACGGAGGGGCGTGAAACACCCCCCCCCCCCTCAGCACTCGACGGAAAGTTCATGCCATCAACACGGCTCGGGTGAATTGTTATGTTAGCTAGCTCCTGTTGTAAGCTGTGGAGTCGTGGAGCTGATCTTGAAGGAACTGGCCCTGGGCCTAACATTTTCATAGCAAACGTAAAAAAAAATGTTTAATAGGTGATGCAAAAAAATAGCATCTCTTTTATGAAATATTTGCGAAACCCTCAACATCATCCCCATTAGTGCAGACTGCCAACGACGACCATAAAAACGTCCCCATCCCGTCAGCGTTTGTTTATCATAAGGATGCTAAGATTTAATTTCCAATCCGAAGCTGAAATGATGGAAAGCAAATTTACATTTTACATACGAAACAAGCTGACACATTTAAATATTTTCTCTCTCGCTCCCCCTCACTGATTTACCCATTACCCTCTCTCATTTTACCCTCCCTGGTTTTCCTTTTCTGTCTCTTTTCTGACGGGAGGAGAGAAAATTTCTCTCCTCCCGTCCTTATCCCTTCCCTCCAGTCTTTCTTCTTTCTTTCTTTTTTCTCTCTCTCTCTCTCTCTCTATCTCTCTCTATCTCTCTCCCTTTCTCCTTCTCTCTCCCTTTCTCTCCCTCTCTCTCCCTCTCTCTTTCTCTCTCTCTCTCTCTCCCTCTATCTCTCTCCCTTTCTCCTTCTCTCTCCCTCTCTCTCCCTCTTCCTCCCTCTCTCGCTCTCCCTCCCTCTCGCTCTCCCTCTCTCCCTCTCCCTCTCTCCCTCTCCCTCTCTCCCTCTCCCTCTCCCTCTCCCTTTCCCTCTCCCTCTCCCTCTCTCCCTCCCTCCCTCTCCCTCTCCCTCTCCCTCTCCCTCTCCCTCTCTCTCCTCTCTCTCTCTTTCTCTCTCTCTTTTCTCACAATATTCTCGACTGCCACAGCGCTGTAGAACTTGTTTCCAGACAGGTCCAGGCGCTCCCCACTCCGCAGGCCCCAGCCCACACGGCCCAACCGCCCAAACACCCTCCGGCGGATGACCTCTGACCTCGGCGACCTGACCCCAGCCGACCGATCGCGTCCCTCTCCACGCCTCCGCCCCGCTTCCCCCACTACAACTGCGTAGTAATTGTAGCGTGTGCAAAGGTCACGTGACATTATTTACTTCTGCGGTTTGTTCGGCTGACAAGAGATGGCACTAGTGGTCTGTGGATCAGAGGCGGGGCTAGGTTCTACGACTTCTTGGGGCAACTTTAGGGCAGAAAAGACGTTTTTTTGGCTCCTCATCACAAAATGCTTCGAACATACAAAAACAAGTTAGATATTCGAGAATCGGAGGACCAAACCGATCGTTTGACGTATCTTGCTCGACTGAGAATTGATCGGTCTTCAAACTACTGAGCAAAAACGAGGTGATTAGTAGCAAGTGCTGGTGACTGTACGTGCGTTATAGTATATGTGAGCGTTTGATGTGTGTGTGTGTGTGTGTGTGTGTGTGTGTATGGAAGTGGAGGGTTCATTGAATTGCTCGAATTGCTCCGACAATAAACTAGCCCTTCAGTGGGCACAAACCCGAAAAATAGGAGACAAAACGTATCAATGTCTCACTTTGAGAGCCATGATTCGATCACCCACTTTCAAACACCACGTCTAGTGCTAACAATCCCTTCGCCTCACCTGTTCATTACCAGCGTGATTTTACCTTCCTGCATCACCCCCTGCTGCATCTACTAGCGGGGTGTGTGTGTGACTGTATAACCCGTGCATTCACTGCATGCCAGTAAGATTTACGGCGGCTATCCAGTGTTGTTTGGCCATTGATTCATCGTCCCCCGCCCGCCCAGGTCGTCGTGCATGAGCGCGACCTAAGCTGCAGGACCTGTCCAGTGCCCAGGCCACCCATGCCCCAGCTGCAGTGCCCGACCCGGCCGCAGCCGCAGCTCGTCCAGCCTCTGTGGTGTCGGTGGCGACACTGCAGCATCAACAGCAGCCCTGCTGGCACGTCGGAACGGAGCACCTGACAAAAATACAGCCGTGAACCGACCTCATATCGAGCCGATATAGCCCGCCTGCAAGGCTGCCGACTGTCTGCAGACGGTACACAGTGTCGGCTGATCTTTATTGATCACCGGGCATGACAACGAATACCAAATCTGTCATCAATGAATCTCTGTAATTAGCACGCTGTCTGGCCCATGATCGATTTTGGGGAATAAAAGAAAAGAGGCGCACGTTGCTGTTGGTATAGCGCTCGTAAAACGCGACTGAGGCATTCCTAGAAACGGTCCAGCTTAGGTGAGTCAGTGTTGATAAGAAGGCATTTTCAAGTAAAAATATATTTCTTGTTTCGACACAAATCCTCTATCGCAGGATTAAAGAAATGAGTCGCGTTTAACAGTTGGGACTCTAATTTTGAGCAGTCAACAAACTATCAATTGCGGTCAATAAGCCGATTAAGAACGGCTGTAATAGATGTGGTAAATGTACAAGCGCCACAAATTGAATATTCTTGTAAAGCTAGCATTTATCAGGATTTGTGATGTTGCACATGAAGATCTGTTTGGCACATAAATCGATGGATAGCTGAATTACATAGCGGCAATGGGAGTGAATTTCATTACGTGCATTACTGACCCGGTATATCCGGGCTCAGCATGCACTGCTAAAGCTTCTCAAACTGTATAGGTAGCTAATCATTTATTATAATGAGCATGCCTTATTTGGCTACGGCTTGCGTACCGTCGGTCTGCTCAGCCACATCTTGCATATGGGCCTGTCTGTTCACTGTTCAGTAAAAGACACTCAACTCAAGTTAGTCAATTCAGACACGGATATACGCCATCCGTCATCAGTCCGGTCAGTCACCGAGACTCACTGTTAGTCTATTCAAGTGAGGGACACTCGTCGGCTCACTCCGGTTCGCTCACGGCCCCCCTTTACCGTAACTCCGTCCACCCGGCGCGGCGCGCCGATTGTTGCGTGTCGTCCGGACCGTGGCCGTATTATCCGCTGTGGGAACGAGCCGCTACGTTCCCTGGTAATCGTGAGCGACAACAATACCTGCGGCCATCGGCTCTTTTTGTCCACGGACCTATGCGTGCGCCGATGTAATTGGTACCCTCGAAAACCTGCCGATGATGTTGTGCTCATGGTAGTCAATCATCGAGTGTGCCATAAATCACATGAAGTAAATATGGCAGCAGTGTACTGAGGACTGGTCCGGCAGCAATGGTCAATTCAAACAAGTTTCTGTTTGGCCAGACCACCCCGCGAGCCAGTTTGCATTTGTACTGCACTTTATGGCCTCAATGCGGCGATCTATATTTTGCTATGACACTAAAATGCCTGAGTAGAGCTTCAATGTCCTTCGTACGCCATCAAGAGAAATTTAGCGTGCAAAATGTGCTGTCACGAAGGTAGCCTTATTTGCATAATAACGTCCATATGTGTACACATAACCCACATTTTTAGCAAATGGCTGCTGTCTGCTGCAATCAATCTGAAATAAACATGAAACGTTACCTGATTTCTAAAAGATGGTAGCTGCATGGCATGCTTTATCATTGTTCATTCAGGAGTAAAGACTATCCTCACGTCAAGCAGAGCCCTGCGAGCACACTCGTCCCCTCTCCTATCTCCGGCGGCAGAGACGGCTGACCTCCTGCAGCACCGGCTCTGGTGTCCGCTCGGGTCAGATTGGGGAGGCGCCGTGACCGAGTGAGTCCCCGGGACGTCGGCCCGCGACGGGTCGCGATGATACAGCCGCGAGTGGACGCTCCCCGGGCGCCGGCACTGTCTGATAGTACTGGGACCGGAGGCCTCATCAGGACACAGCAACGGGACGTACCGGGCGGCATAGACAACGGCGCGGGAGAGGCAAGGAAGACATAGAACGCTGGTCCTCAGGAAAGGGTCACGGGACTCGAGGGAAATTCGCGGGTAGCAAATGGTTCTAGTCATCAAAAATTGGCTGCGGGCTTAGTTGTTAAAGCATTTACACGCAATATATTGCTTGTGACCACGACACCTTGTGCAGCAGCGCATGTGACTTTGGTCTGAAACGCACCACAGAGCCGCTGGCGCTGCCCTGCTTTGGACATTCCCTGCCTCAATAGCTACGAGCGTCCCCCATCGAGCCGTTTGGTCTTCTTCTAATGGGGCAGCGTTGTACTGGCTCGGTGCCACGGCCGCCTCAGCGTACTGGAGGAACCGCCGGCGTTCCCCTCCCGCCGCCTAAATGCCGGGTCACGGGGAGGGCCGAGGGCGGAATGGGTAATGCCGCTGCCATGACCCACGCCAGACATCGATTTGCCCCCCGGGCAAGAGCGGCGGCCGCCCCCGCCACGCGGAGCGGTGGCCGCAAATCACCGACCACGGCACACAGGACCAGGTCCTTCGTAGAGCGTATAACAAACACCGGCCAGACATGCGTGACTTGGAGTACGGACGGACCGAGTTGGGAGGTCACAAGCCACTTCAGCGCGTGCAGGGTTAAGGTGAACTTGCTTTTCCGTTGAACCAAATATGGCTGTAGGTTAAATTCCTACTTTCACTCGGCCAAAAGTTTGATGTTAGCGGAAGCCGGTGCAGCTTGCACAGTTCAACCATGCCCGTTCAACGAACACTGTCCCCAGTTTATGTCTTCCTTTGTCGTTCAGTGTCGTCCTCTGTCGTTTAGTGTCGTACCGTGGTGCATCGTTGGTCGTTAATGATCACTGCACCATATTGTGCTCCTTGTGAGCCTGCAGCGGCCAGTGGCGCTGAACCACGCTCCTGGCTCCACATATACCGTTCCCGATTTACACCATCACCTTCACGGTTCATGTAACTAGACAGCCTGTCGTCGGCCAGGGCGAGCGGACCCTACCGTGACCTCACCCGTGAGTGAGCTATCACAAACCGACACTGACGAGTTTACTTAGCCCACCTTCTACTGTGGCACAAAGCCACATTGATCGATCACTACGGACGGACTATAAGACAAACCATGTCCATTCGACAAACTAACTACCGGGTCTCCAATTGCTGTCACCACGGCACCCACCTGAGCGCACTGCTTATACAGATCTGCAATCACCCTGTTAGCAGGAGCAGCGAGCGACTGGCAACTAATGCTGCACGACAGGTGTGTGTCATATTTCATACCACGCAGTGCCTGAGAGCAGCAGAGAGTGCAGAAGCTGCACCGGCTGCGAGCGAGAGGACAGACAAGGACAGGATAGAGACGGAAACAAGAGACGACTGTTGGGGATGAAGAGCCCTCGGAGACTGTTGCCTTGCAAGGACAGAGAGAAGGTTGGAGAAAGAGGAGACTTGTGTAGCCTGATACGCTTCATTTTCATAGAGCTCGCCTAAATGATAAAAGATTTAGAGGCGAAAGTCCATACCATAACGGCTAAATATAATCTGAACCGAGGGCTCAAGACGGCACGTAATGGCTGAGATACATGTTGTGATAAGGACAGCTAGCACAAAAACGGACGACAGGCCGCGACTCGGGGTCAGACTCAAGGTCCCACAAAGTTCAGAGCGGCTCAGACCGCGACTCATGCAGGGTTCGCGGGTGACATTTTCAGATGGCACCTGAAGGTGGCAGACGCGGTCCCACGGTCGCAGAGACAGACGTGCGCCCTGACCGATGGCCCGCTGTCCTCTGCAGCCCAGTTGGTCTGCACTGAAAGAAAAAATGACACCCTGTACGGGGTATTGACGGTCATGTCAAAAATAACACCCGAGTGGGGTGTTTTGAGGGGAGTCGCTGAGCTATTATAAATGGGGTGTTTGGCGTACACCCCAGGAGGGTTTCGACGCATAGTGGGGAGTCGCAGCCGCTAAAGGGGGGTCAGCGCCGGCCCACATGGGGTTCCGTTAGACTGCAGGTGACACCCCTCAAATATCAGCCGAGCACCCCTTTTTGGTCCCTAAGCACCCGACAGGGTGTCAAACTCCCAAATTAGGGTGTAAAATATAGCAGCTCAACTCTCCTATTTTTCTGTTATAACTCCCCTTATTGTTCCTGACCCCCACGCGGGGAACCGCGCGCCTTCAGCAGGGAATCTCTCAGAGAAGTTTCACTCCCCTATACTTCCGAAAAACTCCCGGCGAGGATTAAATGTCCTTCGGAACGAGAATCTCAGACTATATTTATAACCAGGTGAGGAGTTACTCTTTCCGTTCGCGGCCTTGCGGCGCCCTGTAGTGTGCACGACCAACGTATGACACGGTAATCAGTCTAGATATCATCATGATATAGTTGGCCACTCTACGCTATGCACGCTTTTGCCTTAGCTCCAAACATGCACCAGCCATTCGTGAAAAACAGGTCCCGATTTTACCAACTTTAGTTTGCGCCATCTATCGGTAGGATTTGAAGCTGAAAACACGGGGTGTCACTCCAGGATAATGACACCCCAGAGGGGTTTCAACAGGGGTGTCTCAGCGACACTCCAATTTTTTGGCCTGCAATTTTTGGGGAGTTCGCTAGCCGAACCTCTCCCAAGGGGGTCATGTACATTTTTGCGGCGTCAAAAGGTAATGGGGCTCCCGTGTCGGGTGTCACAACACCCATGACATCCTAAAATCATGAAAACGGAGCCTAATTTAGGAGTATTTTGGAGTATGTGGTGTCAGATTGTAAGAAATGGGG
The DNA here is from genome assembly GCF_019059575.1 of Amphibalanus amphitrite. Classification (NCBI taxonomy): domain Eukaryota; kingdom Metazoa; phylum Arthropoda; class Thecostraca; order Balanomorpha; family Balanidae; genus Amphibalanus; species Amphibalanus amphitrite. Next base: position 52,562 of record NW_024882606.1, on the reverse strand, counting down.
TTCCCCGATTTTTTTCAGTGTGAGCGGCAGCGACGTGGTGCGGCGTGGTGCGGCGTGGTGCGGCGCAGTGGGACGTAGAGCGGCGCAGAGTGGCGCATAGCAGCGAGGTGAGGCATGGTGCGGCGCGGGGTATAGTGTGGCGCACCATGCTGAGAACCGTCGCGTCCAACGTCCAGTCACATACCTTGCCGTCGGCAACAGCGGAACGTCATATCCAGGACATGGCGTGCTCTTGTTGTCTGACGACCTCCACGATCATGAACAATTCATGCGCAAAACGGCATCAGCTGCTATGGTGCTGTCGGTGACTGACCCAAGACGCCCAATTCCGACAGGAGTGTTTAGCCAGGGTGGTAGTTACCGACCGATCGCCTGTTTGCGGTCGTGTATTTGGCTGTGAGTGCTGTGGTATTGGTGCCACGGTCCCCCCGGGGGGGTTGGTGCGATCGACCCGGTAGCGTAGTGTCACGGGGGACGGGGATTGCGACCGGGGACACATTCTGATTACCGATAGCCCGGCAGGTCATATTGACATTGTGGAGGGATCAACAAAATGTGTCACAGGGGATTCGACTCGATACTACGTACCCATCACGCTGACTAGTTGGCATACATGTATGCTCGATGCCTCCCTGGAGGCCTTCAAACAGGCTCACCAATCGCATAGATGACCCATAATCCACATTGATGCGGCATTAAATACATCAGCTCATGCGCTGGGTCGTGTGCTGATATTGGTACCACTTAATTCACCGCTGGAGTATATAATATGGAAGCTGTCGTGACAGCCATAGCCCATACCTTCTGACACACATTCTGCATGTTTCGCCCCTTCCCGACTGCCGGCGACCGTCACCTTCGACATCGCGCCTACAGGTCGGTCGCGCTCACGCGGAGGGTGGAAGGGTCCCTCTATCGCCCGTCGCTCCGCGTTGGCTCCGGACAGACACCTGAGCTCGTAAACGCGTCACGAGCCAGCCGGGGGCCTGGCCCACCGGATCGGGTCGTTAGAACGGTCTTAAAAAGGCGCCGCTGCCGCCGGGCATGATTGTTTGATCAGGCGCATTCACCACCGATGGCCTGCGGTGAGGTGCCGCGCGCAGAACGGCCGCCGGTTGTGCCAAATGCATGGCCGGCATGCACACATTGATGACAGGGTTGGCGGTGTGAACGGGGCTTCAGTGGGTGCTGAGAAGGCAGTGGTTTGGGTGACTATGGGAACGATTTGAAGAGTGGCGTATGTGAGCTGGTGGGATGGCTCCGTATGCCGACACACAGCTCACTGAAGCCGGACAAGGTTTTGGTTTTAATCATAGACAGGAGTGTTCGCACTTGGGATGCTGACATAACGTGTAACACTAAATATCATCGCTATTTGACTTAATCCATTACTTTCGGCGCCAGAGAAGTGCGCCATTCTTCTGGAATATTCATGCGGCATATATGTCAATAGCCTGCCAAAAGGAGCTGTATAAATTGAGCTGACGTTCAAAACTACAGATTTGTCCACAGAAACTTCGCACATCTTGTAACAACTTCAACCGTAGGCGCAAGCAAAAGTAGAAATATCCCAGGACAAAACAACCAAGCATACATAAATGAATGCTACAATAAATTCGTAAGACCAAAGATGCATCGGACCGTTGGAGCTTTCACAAGAAAAGTCGACCAATTTCTTGAGAAACGGCGGAACTTGTCTGACAAATTTCGGTTCAGCTCGAGTAATTCTCAGCTGAAATCACTCGCGATCAATTTGCAGAATTTGAAAGATACAAGAAACGTCAAAGCATTATGAGTATTGAGCATTGAGCAATCAGGTGCAAATTAGGGGACGCAGAACGTACCGAGGTAGGCAAAGGATTAGGATGTACAGAGCTATCCTATAAAATAAAGAAATAGTTTTTATTTTTAGCATCTGATCGAAGCAGCCTGGGCTAAAATTATGCGCAGCCTTGGTGGTCGTGGTCGTGGACATTGAAAGCGATTTAAAACATAACACCCGATACTTCGCACGATCTTTGGTAGTTATACGTCACGCCATGTCAATAAATCCGTCTAGGTTTCCACGTGTCTCATAAACACCGCAATCGGAAAATAAACAGCAATAAGCAGAACCGTGTGCGATCGCTCAGCGTTGTGAAAGTTAGCCAGAGATGGCTGCGATAAGCCCTCTGACGGATCGGAGGCACGTTTTTGCTACCGCGGGCAGCTCAGCTTGGCAGCCAGACGCCACCGTTAAATGTGTACGCAGCTCCGATATAATATGTAGGTACGTGTGCGGTTGAATACTGAATGTGCATAGTGCAGCGCTCAATGTACCTAACACGGATTGATAATGAGGGATGAGGCTGATGTTTTCTGCCGTTTTGTGAAACCATAAGGCGTTTATCATTTTTTACTTTGGTCGCCAACGCGCAATAAGGAGCACATGATCATTGGTCAATATCTCGGTCAGTTATTTCTTTAGCTGTTGTTACGTGTTTTTTTTTTTTGTACGTACGCTAAGACGCATGTACGGGCCATGAACATCGAGCATACCATATGATCTGCCTAATGCTGTATGTACGTGACGTTAAGATGCAAATTGCGTGCACAAGAATCCGGTAAAGCTATTTGATTCAAGGTCTGACCGCCTTGGTCTGCCCTTCAGGAGATGACACCGTGGGTGTACCATCTACATCAATGATCAAAGGTTGACTGAGGGAAGGGTGACCCAAACTTCTGCTCGAATAGTTGGAAAGGTTAATTTAAAGGCATTCATAATTCAAAGGCGGTGAGTTTTAAATGTCTTCTTGTCCTACATCACGTAGATAAGTCAAATGCAACTGCCTATGAAACAAGCTTACATAATACATATATTCCGCCTTAGAATTTATTGAATACAAAGTCGGTGAGGCACGCACCTAATTACGATGCAGTAAAATTCACTTGTGAGGTATATCCCATGCACAATATTGTATTTATCAAAACACACAGGCTTCACTGACAGGACGTGGACTGTATCCCGGTCGACTATCGATCGCCATTATTTTGACTTCAGAATCCTTCTAGATCCTTTCCTGCAGCTTCCACTCACAGTTTCTGCAGTTTCTCTCAGCCTGCCAGACGCTTGGCTTGCACGTTCCACCATCACATCTAAACACCCGAGTGAGCTACGGGACCGCTCTGGCCCTCCATCATGATCAACCCCTCCGTAAACCCACAGTCCTCTCCGGGTCCGACGGCCACGCGGAGATCTGAGCCCACTATGATTCTTGTGTTGCCGAGGGGTCGTCATCACGGCGTGATTCGAACACCCCCGCCCGGGCTGCGACCGGCGCTATCAGACACACATTTGCATCCAATGATCAATGCAGGCATTCGGCATGCATGCGACACCGCACCGACGCCCCGGATAGAGATGAAGAGGCCCGTGGCGACAGCACGGGTTTTCTGAAAATGTGACGTGGTTTTCCCGAACCGCGAGCCAAGGCGGTGTGAAGAAATTCTGGCGAGTCACGAAGCACGAATATATTTAATCCTCGCGTCCATTACGAGGAATTTACCTCTTCTCACCGTACGAAAAAAGGCAACTCATCGAGCCCAAAAAGAATGACACCGATGGCTAAGCGTTAAAATGTTACCTTGCATCGCAACGCAATATTAGTAACAACACTCACTCCTCCATAAAGAGCACACAGACAATCACGACCCATCTCCTGCACAGCTCATCGTGCGGTGTTCCCGGTGCATAAAGAGAATACAGACTGCCACGCCTCATCTCCAGCACACCCCACCGTGCGGCGTTCTCGAACACTCCTGAGCGAACGACGCGGCGACTCGCCTCTTGTGCGTGCTCACCCCGGCATGGTCCGTTCGCCCGATCTCCCGGCACGCCCGGGGGCGGCGGCTCAGCGGTCAGATGAAGCCATCGACGCCGGGCCGCGGGCGGGGGCGGGGGCGGCCCGCGGGCGGGGGCGGCATGCGAGTGTGCGTGGCCGGGACTCTCGGCCATACCGCCGGGAGCTACCTCGGTCGGAAATGTGGACTCCGGAGTTATTTTGAACGGGAACCACGGTGGAATTCATTCAATCTGATGGACTCCGGTCGGTGCCTATATTTGGCAAAACACATCGATTGGTACAGAAGTGCGGCTGCTAGCTTCCAAACATTGATGAACCTCTTTCCAGCATTGTTTTGATCAAAGATGAAGAAGGATCGGTGATCGTCCTGATTGAATATTGATTCGCAAGCAGCGATGAAGGGCTGGAGGAAGGTCATAGGTTACACCGGGGTAGGCGCGATTTAAGTAGCACACAGGCGCCAGCGCGATTCAGAATGCACGGCTGAAATGCCGCCACCAACGAGTCCTTCAAACGGCGCATGATGAATGAACTGCATGCGCTTAACTACAAAGAGGTGCAAGTTGTTCTCGAAAGTTCGTTGTCATAAGGGTTCAAGTAACATACTCGTATTTGATGGTCATGTTTTGTTCACAGCCCAAGCTCAGACGATACTGATATATAGAGACAAGCGTAAGGTGTTCAGTCAGTTACGAATTCAGATGGCAGATTCACTGCGATAGAGGTGATCGCCATGCACTGAAGCTATTTTCATCATGTCGATTGTCGGGCGCATTTAAATGCTATAAGTCATGCTATAATGTTATAGTAGAAGTCATTTACCATTAGTTACCTATTTGGTTGGAAATGATGCCATGAAATCATGCATCTCTAGCACTCTCGTTCTGTGGGGAACCACACACATGGTTCATGCATTTACCCAAATTGCGGGCTCGGGTCAGACCTGCACCATGCGGCGTACTCACTTGTGGATTAATTTGCTTGTATAGCGTTCAGGTCGAGCCATGCGCTGTCACCCATAAAGCAGACTCTAGTGCTCATAGCGCCACACTTTAGTGATATATGAGCCATGAGGTGGCCCTGGTTGCTGTGTAGAAACACGTTTGGCTCGAGCCAGACAGGAAGCTCTAGCGCCTGTAGCAAAATAAACGACTGCGTTAATGGCGGACGGGCTGCGTACACCACGCGATACCATAATTGCACTTCAAGGCCTCCTTATGTGGCGGCAGGCTTGTGGACAGTATTATGGTTCAGGTAAGTGGGAACGAAGCCATTTTCTCATGAGCAGGGCCACTTCCTCGTTTTCACCTCCTGTTGATAGATTTCAAACTTGATTGTGCGTTTAGTGATGCGGTTATATTATCGCAGAGTAGTTTCAGTGAGTTCAACATGAAGTAAGGGCCGTAATATCCACGATCGGGCCAAAGGGCAGAGCTGGCTGGGGCGGCCAAATGTCGAGCGTAAAATGGCCACTTCATGGGTGCTGATACCCTAATTCATGTCAGGGCAACGTTCAACGGATGGCCCCATTCTGGCTGATTGAAGGGATGGGAACGCATTTCACCCGTGTTGCAATGGTAGAATTGGCCGCACGCACAGCCATTGCAGGGCGAAATGGTTGCCTCATTAGCCTTATTACCACATTCAAAATGGATTAGTGGAGCACTGTCCGCGCGCGTTTGGCACTGCAATTCAATCCAGGCTCAGAGGGCTTGGTTTCAATTGGTGAGAGGCGGGTTGAACAAGTGGACAAGTGGCAAGAGGTCAGTTGCATTCCACTTGGCTATAAAGCACCGTTTGAAGGCGATTCGGTGGATGTGCCAGTGCCACAAGGTTGAGCATTTCTGACACTTAACATTTAATTTTCAGAATTAAATGTTAAGCAGCATTGGAGAGACTTTTAGTCCTCGTGTTAATCAATGAAAGTGGCCATTCTTTGAATAATTATTACGGCTGCCGTCCAAGTTGCGACGGACAGAGAGAAGGAAATTGTACAAAAAAAATCCACTCGAAATGTAATTCAAAAGATTTTCCGCAAAAAATCAACGATCTATAGCATAAAACATGCGACGAGGAAGTAAACACAGTTAATGCATTGTTATTGTTGTTATTGCATTGTTATTGCATTTTTCGTTCAATTGAGAAAAAAAAACGCCTTTTGCTTTCACAGATTACTTCTCAGCAGGGCATTCAACTGTGCGGGCCGAATACCAAGGGGGTTTCGCAATCGAAATACAATATCCTACATCACGGTCAGTGTTATTTGACTTTGGGTCCCTTTACGAGTATGATCATTGATAGCCCCTTTCCCGTCTTCATTTCACTGTCAGCGCGCAGAGTCCAGTATGCATCCCGCGGCCCTATTGATCACCGTCGCCGTGCGATCTCAGGAGTTCGATTCGAGCCATTCCCGGGCATTATTAACATTATTTCATCCGGCACAGCCCACACCGGCTCGAGCCGGGCTTTTGAGCCTCGTCTCGGCAGTTTGCGATCGTCCAGTCACTCCAGGAGAATAACAGCCACGATGTATTTACGGCGCTCCTGTCGGTCAGAATGGCACCCATGGCATTCGGAGCTGAATCATTTCGCGGAAATGGACGGGCTATTGTGTTCGTAACGGTGACGTTGATTGCCTAATTAACAACTCGGAGCATGCCTAACCGAGCACAGTGAACAGTCATGGGAGTGCATTATCACTGCCAGGGAAGCATTCTCACCTTCCCTATCAGCCTGCTGGTTCACCACAGTGACAGACTCACTGCACTATCATCCCAAAGAGCATGATTTGAGTCCCCGCAGCTTGGCGGGTCGTTACGAAGGTGTCAGCGGTAAACACAGGCTCATCTCTGGCCAAAATCGATGGCGGTGCATACAGACAGCCTCAAAGTGACTGAGCGGAACACAGTGGAGCTGTGCCTACAGGCCCTACAGCCTAAGGTGTTCTCCTCCCCATTGTCTCCCACGCTCTCTCTCCACCCCTCCTCCCCGTCCTCAGCGTGCCGGGGCTGACAGACTGTATTTCGCCTGTTTGGCCATCACGGACCTCGGCGGCGGGGGCGGGGGCGGGGGCGGGGGCGTCGATGTCGGTGGGTCGGACGGCAATCAGCCGTCGGTCATTACCGACCGGAGACCGATCACGGCCCTCACGCAGCGACCGATTCGACACGCACGGAGTCGACGTCAGCGCCCCATAGACCTGGATGGGACGCTCCCGCGGTCCACGCTGTCCACGGAACCGGCAATGACGAGACGGAAATACAGGGAACAGAAGACTCATGGAACCTGACCTAAGGCCAAATGAACAAAGCTGCGGTACGAACCCGACTTCCAATTTTCTAAGTTAAAAAAAAAATATACGGCAGCGGTTTCATTCAATCACCCACACTCTTCGAATTTCCGAGCCTCAGAAATTAATTTCCACGCAATTTCCAACTATCACACGGAGCATCTGCAACGAGAACCTTCGTTGATAAAAAAATGTAGCCTGATTCAGCGCACTGCGAAAATGCATCTACTCTCGACACATGCTCATTGCTCATGCAACCGGTATCGATGGCCAATCAAATTACACTGTCACCGTGTTCTTGTCAATTCTGGCAGCGGACACTTGCATTTACATACCGTAATTTTACCCTGTCGTCGATAGCGCTTCTGTCATTATGTAGCAAAGATAGATGTTCAGTAATACAACGTCAACAACTGTTGACGAGGAACAAGGCTCGGGAGCCGATAGAAATCCAGCGCCGAATCCACCATCCTGCCTGGACTGATCCTCAGTCAACAGTCGGGCGTTCTTGGCGCCGACAGTGACATTGTTTGGAAGCTGGTGACGTAATCTATCAACGCGGCGTTCAGCTGGCGGCGAGACTAAAGCGGCGCAGGTGTACGCTATTTTTGCCGCCGGCTCGCTGTCGAAAACGAGCGCGATTAACATGGCGCTTTGCCACCGATAGCAGCGGCAGATATTAGCAGAAGCGCCTCAGAAGTTGAGCCGAGGATATCACGCGGGGTGAGTCACGCCCTAATGTGAGGACGGGAGGTAGGTGGGACCGGTACAGCCGATCGCTCATTTATTTACATCACATGGGTGTGTAATAACGATCGAGCTGCATCACTCTTTTCGATGTTCATATGAAATTCACCATTTTTTTGCGGTCTAAAGAGTTCAGTTGATATAGGTCGAAAAGGTGCCACTTTATTTTTAGCTTGAACGTCGTGTAATAATGTCAGATAATGGTATATTAGTGACACTGTCCGACATAAAAAGGACACGGTCTCTGACGCCGCTAGGAAACTAACACTTACGAGCGGCACCCTAGTATAATCGATGTGTAGGTCAAGAAATTAAATAATTCTCGGAACCCCATGCAAACCTCGAGCTAAATAAAACACGGGGATCATAATGCCAGTCATATTTAGTACGACAAAAAGGTATGTCACCGGTCAAGTGCCACGGGTCAGTTCGTGAACGCGATACATTTTTCACGTTGCGGCTCCTAGTCAACTGATCATCGTGCCGTTTATACCTATGACAATCAATGATACCGAACCGGTGACCTTTTACGGCCACAGTCGCTCCAGACATGGCAGGCAGACTTTCTTATGCACGGCCTGGGCGTCGTAAAAAATCATAAGTACAAAATCTGCGGCTATAAACGGAATACTATCAGCAAAATTGGCTATCAAACGTCTCAGGTATACTGACGGACGCTGTATTCAGCCGTGTTTGGTGGTGATCATGGACTGTTTTGTCGAAATGACGGTGACAGCGGGCGGTGCTAATGACCTGCAACTAAGCTGACATAAAGATCGAAGTGTGACCGCTACAGACACTATCGGAGTCAGTGCCAGTAAACAGTTCTGTGGTCCAGCTGCAATTTACCTCGATTTGCTTAACAGTTTTCCTCCCAGTGCGCCCACCAGCAACACGGATGACTGGTTCTGGATCCACAGATCAAGACACTGGGATGATGATCCCGGTGGTACGTGCTGGTGTGCGTTCCTGTTTCATCCGACCGCAGCGCTGCGTCGGCGAGTGTGCGTTCGATTGCCGCTGGTGGTTAGCCTGTCCCCAGCTATATAGAGAGCTCCCCGAGGGGCTGTCTCCTCGAGATCCCCCGGTCCACGGGACTGGAGCACTCCCGGAGGGCGAGTCTCATCACAGCCAATGTCTGCGGAGCGGGACGACGACCAAACGCAGAAACGGAGCAGCTCTTTGAGGAGAGAAAGGGAGAGAGAGAGAGAGAGAGAAAGAGAGAGAGAGAGAGAGAGAGAGAGAGAGAGAGAGGGAGGGAGAGGGAGGGAGGAGGGAGGGGAGGAAGAGATGGTAAGGGAAGGGAAGGGAGTAAGACGAAAGGGAAATGGGGGAATGTGTGAAAGAACAAGCCAGTCAAAAGATGATTAAAAGTTCTGGCACAAAACACTAGTAAAGCAAATATTACAAATATCCGCACTCCCTGGGTGAGGTCTATATAGCGTGGTTGCACATATTGCCAATCAAATAACGCTGGGGGGGATAAGAAAAAAGGAATATCAAGGCTTTGGAGAGCTGAAGCATCGGCCCGTCAGTTGTCGATCAATCAATGCATCCGAGGTATTCAAATGAGCAATTAGTATAATTGATCTACATTCCATTTAAATTGATCGAATTATCTACAAGCACGTCAATCAAATATAACAACCCCAACTATCGAATTTTCCGAATGACAAGCTACGTGGCGCTCCCCAGGCTCTGTTTTGACTCCGTTCAGGCAGACGTGTCCGCAGTGTTGTAACGCCCCTGCAGTGTAAAAACGAGTCCTGGAACACTTCGCGTGCCGCCAGAGCAGACTGCTCGACGCAGAGCCTAAAACACCTGCACCGGTAACTTACGGAAACGCTCTTGGGCGGCATGCAGAAAGAACTCTGGCAGACGAAGACCTCCCATAGAGTTAGTCAAGCGCAAAGTAAAAACCTATTAATCCGGCCTAATTAACGTGCCTGTGTGGGGTAATCCACCGGCGGCGTTATATGGCTAATGGCTGGAGCGGTTAAATCAGCGGCCTTCCGTGATGCCGCCTTGATGCTGACATTTGGGCGGGAACGAGCACTTAGAGCGACCATGGAGCTCGTGTTCTCGCTAACCGGCCTTAGAGTTATAACCGGTACGCGGCATGAAGAACAAAGTTTGTGCGGCCTTGGCCGACCTATACTGAGAACATCTCGGTAGTAAATTCTGGCGCACTTAGTGTGTGAGATGTGGCTGAGTGCTGGGGTAAGTCTGAAAGTATGGTACTGGCACAGACGTGAGCTCTTATCTAGCATTAGTATTATTGAGGCGCGATTAAGCCTCGCATGGTAAAGCAACGAACAATTTATGGAATGTCTTAAAAGGGCCTAAAATGTGAAGCATATGTGTTTGGTCACTCACTCCAACAAGGTCATTTGACATTTGGGACGGAGAACGTTACGCCAGGTTACAAAGCTATGAAAGGTCGCGCAGAAGAAGAACATTCAGTCGTCCGAGGCCATACGAAGGTTTCATATAGAAGCCTTTTATGACCATATGAGGTCAACGCGGTCACGCGATGCGTCATGACATGGCACCAACGCGAAAACCAAACATGCGACTCTATATTTAAGAATTACAGATGTTGCGCGACAGTTCGTGGCAGGACACTTCATAGCAATATTTTAGGATCGCATATAGTCGGCAACCTTCGGCACTGAAAACTTTTTTACCACCTCCTGGAGGATTCATTTTTACCGAACCCGCAAGACAAGAGTATATTTAAAGGGTACCTCGCTGCTACCATTATGTGCATGGTAACGGTACGTGGGTAAATTGAAGTTATTCGCCAGCAAAGAGTATTATTACTATGTAAATATCAATATTACTCTCGCAATCCTGAACAGGACGAAAACTCTTTCCTCCTAGGTATTGTGACTCGTGTGCAGGTGGTCGTTCCATGCGTGGATCTTGTTTACCCTCGTGAATATAATATTTGAAAGAGTATCAATCAGCCAATCAAAAACGAGATCGGCCGTTTGAAGGTTGAAGGCCGCGCGCATCTGTCAGTTTTCCGCCGTTAGTCTCCGAGAGAGGGTGTGCGCAGTGTCGGTGTGGCGCGAGGTGGCCGTTGGTGATTGTGCTTGTGTGCTGTTCATCGCCTATAGAGCCTCTGCGGACATTTTATTGTAAGTACCGATGTGATGGAGCATTACGTGCTGTTGAGTGGTGCTAGTTTGATCTGGCTTACAGATCCCGCGCACGGCCACGTGGCAGAGTGTTGTAAGTATAGGTGCATAAACTTTGTTGTGATGCATTTTGTTGGTGACTTAGAAAAAGATATATACTGTAGTGATGCAGTTTTATTATCCCACGGAGACGGGCGACCACCCAGGAACGCTGCCGTTCACTTCAAATGTTGTGGGCTGTGCCTTATCCAATTTGAGGGAGCTGAATTCTTATTCATATTCAAGCATTCATTTTGAGTATTCGTATTCAAGTTGCATTCAAGTTGTATCGTGATGTTTGTTTACCGCGTGTGCATCGCTGAACGCGTATGAATAAGTGGAGTCTCACAATGTTCATGGCTGCAGTGAACCCCTCGTATTGTTTGTACGGAATGCCAAATATGTATTGTTGCTCTTGAAGCATGTTTTTTAGTTGATGAGCTCCGGTTAACAGAAGCTTCGCGAAGCTTCTGAAGAGCGTCTGCGGGTCCGTTACCATCCTCTGGGGGGTTTACACTAAAGGAAAGCGTAAACATTACCATGTCACTAAGGGTAAGCCAGAAGAATATGCTCTCTGTAAGGTGGTAAATCACAGAGTAGATGGCATGCTACTCTTTAGAGGAGGGTCCCGTTAAAAAGTTACCCTTCCACAGCGTGTAACTTCGAAAATGTTGCCCTCTAGACGAGAGTAAATCAAAAGAGTTTAACATACAGAAGATGGTAAAAAACGTCTGTGTGTCACGTTACCCCTCCCTGACGAGTTTACTCTCCATGAAAGAGTAAAATTTACCATCTGGAGGGTGGTAAAAAACGTCTGTGTGTCAAGCTATCCGTCGAGACCGTTGTGACGCATACCGTACTTTTGACGTTTAAAGTTTTATAGTGTTTCGAGCTAGCCTGAGCTAGGCTGAGTTGTCTCACCTTTCAAGTGATCGGCTGTGATGTATCACATTAGTGTTGCAGTGTACTTGCGTTGTTGTTTCGACAATACAGAGCATACTTATGAAGACAGTGAATGTTGGTTGGTTGTATTATAGGACTGCGTAGAGAATAGGTGTTAGTGTCTGGTATCCGTGTCATTGATGTGTAATGTTGCGCTCACCTTGTATTTTTCATTGATAATTAAAAAAATTAGTGGGGATACAAATCCACTTTTCCGCCTAATTTTTAAATTTTCATGTCAAATAAGGTGCCTCCATGGGAGAACACGATACGAGTTTACTCTGTATGGTAGGGTAAACCATTACCCTTGCAATGACTCCTTGCAAGAGTGTAAAATTTACTCCGATGTGAAGGGCCAGTTGGGTTTTTTACTATTCTCGTCGGGGTAAACACCCAAGGAGTACAATTATTTTACCCTACTGACGATATTTTAGGGGACGTGTTTTTCTCGGGACGAGGGTAAATTGAAGAAGTTACCACCTGGGAAGGAGTAAATACAAAGTTTTTACCCTCTCGAGAGTGGTAAAAACGTCTGTGGACGTCTTACTCTTTCCTGGAGGGTAAACTCCCCAGGAATGAGTATATTTACTCCATGGTGGTGGGTAAAATCAAAGTGTTACCCTTCAGCCAAGAGTAAAACAACGGATTTACCACCTGGGAAGGAGTAAATACAAAGTTTTTACCCTCTGGAGAGTGGTAAAAAACGTCTGTGGACACCTTACTCTTTCCTGGGGGGTAAACTCCCCGGGAAGGAATATATTTACTCCGTGGTGGTGGGTAATACCAAAGTGTTACCCTTCAGTCAAGAGTAAAATAACGGATTTATCCTCTGGAAGAGAATAAATTAGAAGAGTTTACCCCGCGGTACGTGGTAAAAAACGTCTGCGTGCCTCGTACTCCCTCCCAGCGGATTTACTCTCCAGGGGAGAGTAAAAAAGTTTTCAGTGGGCTCTGTCGTCGACCAAGATGCGTCATCAGTTGAACGATGTGCAGAGCATGTCTCCACGGAGAGACAGGGCGGGGTACGCCAACAGACACAGTGGCGCGGTCTCGTGCAGATGACGAGCCCAGGAGAGGGTGCACGCGCACTGGTGCAGGACGGGTGCAGGACGGGTACGGGGGAGTTACCCTCGTGACGGCCGCCCTGCAGCTTTGCGCGCAGCCGTGTGACAGCCGAGGACAGTCGTGACGCATCCTCTCGGGCACCGTGACACAGCGCACACACTGCCGAGTGTGTCTGCCGAGGGAGGCTCGACTGGTGACACTCGTCAGATGAGGCTCTCCGCAGGCCGAGCTTTGAAGCCAGTGGCTCTCTCTAGCTCAAGCTCAACGATTCGCAGCTCTTTGTAGGTCGAACTCTGCGACGAACAGCTCGGATTCTGCGTAGGCCGCGCCGGTTCGAGCGGAAACCGCTTCTGACGAGCCGCCGGGTGCGCCAGGCGAGCTCCAATGGCTCGCGAGCCGGCTCGATCTCGCCGAACCTCATCTGGGCCAACGGAGCGCGACATGGCACGACCAAAGGGCTCGCCCGATTCAGCCGCTTTATGGTGTGATTGTGGACATGAAATCGGGCGCCGGCAGTCGCCGCACGGCAGCCGGGAGCCAGTTCCGGACACGGACCAATTTTCCTGAGACTGCGTGAAGCTGTTGACGAGGATGTATCCGGCTGAAACGGCGCAACGACGACGACGACGCTGCCGCTGTCGCCACTGCTGCCCCCACGCTCCCCCCCCCCCTCCCCCAGCCCCGTCACTTCAGCGGCGGCGGCAAACGGCTCAAATCACGCCGACGAAATGGCTCGGCGTCTGGGAAAATCGAAACCGCTGCCAGCGCCGCCGCCACTGCCACGACCTCGCCGTCGCCAATCGCTTCTGGGAATGACAGAGCCGAAGGCGGTGGAGCTGACCGCCCATTGCACGTCATATCCTGTTTCACCACTGGATGAGCTCGAGCAACAATTGGAGTGAGAGAAAAAGTGCGGTTTATTGCGGCGCTTAGGGCTAGATCATTGTTTAATGAGGCGTGTGGTTTTGATGGGTGCGCAGCATCGGTGCGCGGTGCAATGTTAAGCCTAAGTCGTTGCAATAAGTTGTCATTTTTTTAGATCGAGAGACATGGGGTTGAGATGTTTGGGTTCAAGTATTTTTTTTCAGGTGAGGTTTTTTATATTCGCAAAAAGGGTTCAAGTATTTGTATTTCTGTGAAACGTAGGCATTTACAAAGACATAAATGCAAACGACGCTGTCTTGCTAGGCATTCAGAACCACACCTTAAGAGCTGCATTCCGAAAAAAAACATCTTGTTTGCAGGCTCCTCAAATGTCGAAAAATGTGTACATTTCCTTGCATTATGCTAACATGTTGCCACATCTATTCGCAATTGTTGGATAAATATGTCCATCAAATCGTTTTTATGCTACAGGTATGTAAAGAACCTTCGACAGCCAACTGGCAGCGCATGTTACGCCTTTGGTTCTCTACGACCACCGTGAAGAATATAATTGCTTAGCAATTTCCAAGCAAAACGGTATCCGAGAAACCGTTCATCAAACATAGCCGTGATTCCAGCAAACAAATAAGTGCTTTTCGTGCCTCAAATGTCCCTGATAAGGAGCCTTCATGAACCGTCAAAGGCTCGACGGTTTTATCGCACTGCCAATCGAATCTCCTGGATCGCCTGATCCACGGCCACCTGATCGGCCCCACCCGGTCGGATCGTTACCCCAGGTCGGAGCCGTCCTCCGTGACGATCCGCCGCAGTTTTCTGGGCCATTTGGCGGCGGAACAGTGCTCAGCTCGTGCCTCATTGTCGGACGAGTGCAATATGAGTCCTGCATTCTGCCGCGAGTCTGCTCACCTACCGCCCGGCGGCCACCGCCCACCGTCCACCGCCCGCCCCAGCCCGTAACGACCTGCGCCAACGGCCCGCTATGGCAAGAGCGTGAATATCACCGTCTCGCGGAGACCTAAGATGGAGCGGCCGATACGGATCGACAGGTCGGACCACGCGGGTAGTGCCGGTGCCGGCGGCGGCGCGGCGCGGAGAAATGTGGTCATGGCACCCGCCCGTGCCGCTGACCCGTGTGAGGAAGGTGGCGGCGCCCCCTCGTTAACGGCACTGATCGGATGATAATTTCCCAGAAGATGGCCCAAGGCTCGAGGGGTTGTAGTTAATGGGTCTTTTGTTCACGGGTCAAAGCGCCGATACATAGCGTCCCCAGTCTCAATTTCTGTGTAATCGAAAAGGGGGCGGCTCATGTCGGGTTCATGTTTTATGATATGGCCGTTATTCGTGACAAATTGAGGGCGATAATCCGGCCATTTAGCCCCGCCCGTTCACCAGGTTTTGGTCGGCGACGGAACCCATCGGAGAGTGCTGGTCAAGTCATGTGATTATTTTACCTGCCGACGGGCTTGATCATGTGACCTTGGATGACTCGTGCAATATGTCGCTCAAGGTCAGGTGATGCCTGGTCTCATGACTGCAATTTTCATCCTTCTTTCTGTCCACATGACAACCAGTGTCCAGTCACGCGTTCCCACACGACCATAAATGTCTGATAACAGTTGAATTATATCACCATTCGCACCACCACCAGCGCAGGTCACGTGACCTGGAGGTCACCACTCACCCCTGGACCCACAGCTCACTGCGTCAGACAGACAGAGTACCAGTCCAGTCACGTGATTTGTTCTCTAAGCCCGCCCCGGCCTGCGGAATTTAACACTCAGCTGCCATGAAGAGTAGCCGACACGTGTGTGGAATGGCGCCTGGGTCGGCCGGGTGCTGCCCCACGGGCGGCTGCGGCTGACCTGCAGCGAGCGGACCCCGCCGTGGACCCGTGACCCCGGCGTTATATCCCGCACAAAGATTTATCACCGGGTCACAGTGCAGTCAACCTACAAACTTCCGCCGCGCGGGGATTTCATCGTACCTGCCCGGGGCCGGCGGCCGCAACACAGACGCCGCTGTAGGCCGTCTCACAAGGTGCGGGCATCGCGTGACCCGGATATTGGTCCCACATATAGCGTGTGCGCGCGGTGTCTCATGTGCATTGTTTATTTGTATTTAGGGGTTTGTGGCGTGTTTTGTGTGCCACAATGAATGCATAATTTGACGATGTACGTATTCCTACAGGCACCATGAATGCTATCATTGAAACATTAACCAATCGCTAGAGCTACATATGATTGTACATGCATAGGAGAACTTGAGGCGCTATACCTGATGGTTTGTGTGTAAGCCGCTTGGACTTTACAAGCTGTGTAAGCCTTGCTCTATCAACATCATTAGTTAGTAGGTAACCACAATTTCGGCTGAGCTTATAACACTGGTCGATAACAAATACGTATTCAGAAGCCCAAAATACACACCTTGCAAGCAAGTTATGGACAACACAACAGCACAATAGACTACAGTCTGCAATCACATATTCAATAGGTACACTAGGTCAGAAGCCTCCCGAGTCTCTCTCGCTGCATGCGTCTGACATTTCCCTCACAGAGTTGCGCGTCTCTCGGTACCGCTGAAAGTTACATCACTGGCCAGCCGTTCATGTGCCGCCGTGTGGCCGCCACTGCCGCCGACTTTTCCGGCTTGGCGCCGCTTGTTTTATGTATGCGGCGATAAAGCCGCGCTGCTGTTATTCTAAGGTCATTTGGGGCGTTTTTAACTGCCCGTTGAGTCGAGATGACTGAGCCAAGGCAGCTGCCGGCGTGCTAGACGCCTGATATTGCCGAGACATTCATGCGAAACGAGACGAATTTCTCGGTGAATGCTGCGCAGGCTTATCCATACACTGAAAACTTTTTTACTCTCCCCTGGAGAGTAAATCCGCTGGGAGGGAGTACGAGGCACGCAGACGTTTTTTACCACGTACCGCGGGGTAAACTCTTCTAATTTATTCTCTTCCAGAGGATAAATCCGTTATTTTACTCTTGACTTAAGGGTAACACTTTGGTATTACCCACCACCACGGAGTAAATATATTCCTTCCCGGGGAGTTTACCCCCCAGGAAAGAGTAAGGTGTCCACAGACGTTTTTTACCACTCTCCAGAGGGTAAAAACTTTGTATTTACTCCTTCCCAGGTGGTAAATCCGTTGTTTTACTCTTGGCTGAAGGGTAAAACTTTGATTTTACCCACCACCATGGAGTAAATATACTCATTCCTGGGGAGTTTACCCTCCAGGAAAGAGTAAGACGTCCACAGACGTTTTTTACCACTCTCGAGAGGGTAAAAACTTTGTATTTACTCCTTCCCAGGTGGTAACTTCTTCAATTTACTCTCGTCCCGAGAATAACACGTCCCCTAAAATATCGTCAGTAGGGTAAAATAATTGTACTCCTTGGGTGTTTACCCCGACGAGAATAGTAAAAAGTCCAACTGACCCCTCACATCGGAGTAAATTTTACACTCTTGCAAGGAGTCATTGCAAGGGTAATGGTTTACCCTACCATACAGAGTAAACTCGTATCGTGTTCTCCGTGGAGGCATCTTATTTGACATGAAAATTTAAAAATTAGGCGGAAAAGTGGATTTGTATCCCCACTAATTTTTTAAATTATCAATGAAAAATATAAGGTGAGCGCAACATTACACATCAATGACACGGATACCAGACACACTAACACCTATTCTCTACGCAGTCCTATAAATACAACCAACCAACATTCACTGTCTTCATAAATATGCTCTGTATTGTCGAAACAACAACGCAAGTACACTGCAACACTAATGTGATACATCACAGCCGATCACTTGAAAGGTTAGACAACTCAGCCTAGCTCAGGCGATGCACACGCGGTAAATAAACATTACGATACAACTTGAAATGCAAGTTGAATATGAACACTTAAAATGAATACTTGAATATAAATAATAATAAAGCTCCCTCGAATTGGATAAGGCACAGCGCACAACATTTGAAGTGAACGGCAGCGTTCCTGGATTGTCGCCCGTCTACGTGGGATAATTAAACTGCATCACTACCGTGCATGGCTTTTTCTAAGTCACCAACAAAATGCATCACAATAAAATGTATGTACCTACTTACAACACTCTGCCACGTGGCCGTGCACGGGGTTCTGTTAGCCAGATCAAACAAGCACCACTCAACAGCACGCAATGCTCTATCACATCGGTACTTACAATAAAATGTCCGCAGAGGCTCTATAGGCGATGAACAGCACACAAGCACAATCACCAACGGCCACGTGGCGCCGCACCGACACTGCTCACACCCTCCCTCGGAGACCAACGACGGAAAACTGACAGATGCGCGCGCGGCCTTCAACCTTCAAACGGCCGATCTCGTTTTTGATTGGCTGATTGATACTCTTTCAAATATTATCTTCACGAGGGTAAACAAGATCCACGCATGAAACGACCACCTGCACACGAGGCACGATACCCAGGAGGAAAGAGTTTTCGTCATGTCTAGGATTGCGAGAGTAATATTGATATTTACATGGTAATAACACTCTTTGCTGGCGAATAACTTCAATTGAACCACGTACCGTTACCATGCACATAATGGTAGCAGCGAGGTACCCTTTCAATATACTCTTATCTTGCGGGTTTGGTGAAAATGAATCCTCCAGGAGGTGGTAAAAAAGTTTTGAGTGTACCTAACTGCTTAGAGCCGCTGCGGCACTGACGTTAAATGCCTTATATTTCACATGAATTTACATGAGCATTGGGTGTTTGCACTCGATTCGTCCATGCTTGGGAAAATAAATAGGTATTCAATGCCCGGGCATGAGACGTAACCAATTGATATCGAAAAGTTTAGTTAATTGATATGATATCGAGCGAACCAGTGATTTTCGAGATTCTGCTTAGGCAAATGTTTTTTTTTTTGTCCATAAGAGAAAATGTTTGAATATATCAGTGTCTCATCTCTTGTTTCGTCAAAGAATTTCACAAAACGTGATATGGTGTAGACTAGGTCACACACATGCTGTGTTCAAGTGCATTCCATATGCCTCGCAATGAAGTTCATAGATTTAATGCGTAGTAAACAAAAAATTAAAAATACCGTAAAGTGGGGCTATTTGAAACGGATTTTATAGTTTTTGGCCTCTCCCTTTAAGACGGTTCATATTTCTTATAGCATGTAAATTGCAAAAATGTAGTTCTCCGTAAGCTCTTTCATATAGGTGCATTTTTGTACAGCTAGTAATAATGATTAAGGATATTTTTTTAGTTAAAGCCTGTCTCAAATAGCCCCATAGGGTGGGGCTATTTGAGACAGTTTTAGATACGAAGAAATTGGTGAAAATCGGTCACGCTAGAGATAATTTTTTAAATGCCATGCGATTGGAAATTCAATTTTGATCATTCTGGCAAAAATTGTTTTTGCAAAGACAGTTATATTTCCTTTATATTCAATCTTTTCCTTTTTCGTAGGATGCTTCATTTCGGTAGGTTATAAAATTGCATCACTATATGCTAAGGCTATCATAATATGATGTGACACTAAACTTTCAAATTTGCAGGATGATCATCAAGGACTATTTTAAAGTCAACAACAGTAAAATTTTGAAAGAAAGTTTTTGTATATAGCCCTGGTGGCGTGAAAACAGACATACTGAAAGTCGGTGGGGCTATTTGAGACAGGCTCGCTACCTAATGAAGCACACCGTAATGAATCAAACGAGCTAAAAGGTTTCCCAAAACATTTAAGTGAATGGTCTGCATGATTCCTTGTTCCGTTGCACATCTTCATGCGAAGAAATAACAGAAAAATGTTAAGCGGTTTTGATTTTATGACGATTTTCCTCGATCGCTGCATGCTGTATCAATTGGCCGGTTACCCTACCGCATCAAGCCTACTTGCATAGGCTTACCTAACAGTACGTTCATGTGTTAAGTAATCTTCAATGGTGTTTTTTGGTCAACCAAAGTAGACATGTGTTGATTGTCGACTAAGTCAGTGACTGATGAAACACATTTTAAGCACATATTCATCAGAATAACTAGTTTGGTCACCAGCAAAAGGGTCATTATGTTACACTACGAACATGTAAATATTGCTTGCTGCTAAAAGTACTTACCATGAACCCACTGCACGTTTATGACCACGACCGATTCATCGGTGTTGCTCATGTCGAACGTTCGATGCACTTCAAGTAGATGGTGGTTTAAGTCTTCTCGGGTGCAATCGCATCACCATTATCAGTAGCTATTTGGCATATCGGTTGAGGTTTGACCAGGTGGGCATCATCGGGATTCTGAGACATTGGGTTACGCAATCGGCAGTAACGTTAACAATGTATAATATTTTCATGAAAAATATGCTTAGCCTGTAAGTAAAACGGTAGTAACGATAGATGCAGTGCCGAAGCTGTTAAAATTTCAACTGTGTTAAGCGGCAGGTAGGGGTCCTTTTCGAGCAACTTAATTTGTGCGTTTTTCTGTATTTCGTGTTTTACCCCAAATTTCTTTCAAAACTTTTCGAAATTTTTCAAAAAGTTTATTCAGGTCATTCACTGTTCAATTCCACATCAGCCTAAGCAAAAATGACGAAAAAATATCAAACGGTTTTCATTTTACAGCGATTTTACTAAACCACTACCTTACTGTCTCAAATAGCCCCACTGTCTCAAATAGCCCCACTTTACGGTACCAAAGCTTCACAGCAAACATAACCAGTTTTTTTTTCTCTCAGCAACACAACATTCCTGTCGGACGAGCTCCGGAGCAATAACCTCTCTCTTACACCTCACTGCAGCACGCACCGTCGAAATAGCAGCTGCGCGCGACAGCAATATACGCTTCATGCCGTCCCTAATTAGTCAGTGCCTCGGCCGTCCGCTCTGCGAGACACCATATGTGCACCGGTATGAGACTGGACAGACCCAGCCGGCAGCCAATCTATAGTGTCCGGTGGCCCGCCGCCGGCCGACTGATGAGACGTGCAGAAGATGAACTGGTTCCAGATAGAGTGAGCGTGGTAGAGCTAAGTCTGAACATGACGAAGGCAGCTGGCGAACATGGTGCAGGACGTTCGTGGGCATGTAGAAGGCAGCTGGTGAGTGTAGGAAGGTTAGGAAAGTGTTAAAGGAGCGTGTTGTCCTGCGACATGACATAGGTAGCTAATATATGCAGCGGGTCATTCGTGAGCATACGGAAGGAGGTAGCGTTTAGTTGCAGTACGCACTACGCAATCGTCGTGCCTCCGTGCGTAGTGCGTACGACTGATGCAGCAATTAACACTCACAGCAATAAATTGGTTTATTATATTTTTGGCTTCAAACTCCTCTGAAACACGCTGCTCTGAGGACGGCTTTGTGCGGGCGGCCCTCACCCGCACCCCCACCCCCATTCTGAAGGAGACAGCCCGTTCAGTTTAGAGCCGACAGTCGCTCGTTGTGAGGACCCGGCCGGCCCACCCTGTGCGGCCGGTAACGCCCCCGGGCGATATCGCCCCGTGGTTACAGCTCTTCGCCCGGAGGTCGGCCCCGAGGTCACCCCCCCCCCTTCCCCACGGGCGCCCCTATCGATTCGGAGGATGGCCACCTCGATTTGCCGGCGAGGCGCATTCTAATGGGCCGCTGAGCCGCGCGACGGCGCCGCCTCAGGAGCCGTACCGACGGCGTATTTCGCCGGCTCACTGCTACACGAGGGGTGTATTTTTCCAGGCCGGTGCAATATTCACAAGGCAGCCAGGTCGACACCGGCTCGACGCTGAGCTATAACATCTAGGCAGGTTCATACCAGCTCCGGAACAGGTCCATAACAGAGCTTCAGGGAAGGTTCATAACGTTGAGCCGCGCAGGTGCCAGGTCCGTAAAATGCTTCTGTGCAATTTCGTAACAGCGCGATTTGTTATTCGAGAAAGATGTGGGCAGGTTCGTAACTAATCTTTTGTATCGGCTTATTTATGATTTAGTTTTGAGCAGATCTACTTCTCGTTTTGTAAAAGTAAGAAAACTTAACGACCTTGAATGACGAGCGTAATGGCACGCACTCATAATGCCCTTGCGCAATAGTTATGTGATTCTCGAAGTCTGTTCGCCATCCAATCGCCAGTCTCCTGCGACCTGCGTTCACCTTATACCCCCACGCTGATCAGCAGACCGGTGTACCAGCCCACAGCATTTTCACTGCCGCCGTGACCCGGTGTACCATGTTCACTGGGTCCGTGACCCAGCGTGACCGAGTGTTCCATTCGTCACCTCCATCGCATTGCGCCGGTAATGGACAACATGTGTTGCGGGCACACCGGATGACACGCTCATCGATTGTGTATATCGATTGAAGTCGGGACATTCCTCTCAACAGTCTGGGTGGGAAGAGCTGTGAATGCTCAATTGAATGTATCTGTTCGGGGGTGTGAAGGATCCCGGAAAAACCAGCGGGCGAGGCGGAGAGAAGATAGGCAGAAGAGCTAAAACAAAGCCACTGTGATGACATGGAAGAAGAGAGCACCAAATCGGCCCTGGTTCGGCGGCGAGGCACAATGGCGGGTGTAGCCACGCTCGGCCGATGGTCCTGCAGATCCACAACGCCACCCCTGTGCGCCCTGCCGAGCTGCCGAAGCTTCAGCGGCGCCCCGCCGAGCTTCTGCAGCTCTGAGGAGGCCGACGCGTGTCACTGCCAGCGTGCACCGTCCCACAGCAGCCCTCCGCATACCCCACCGAGTGATACATGCACGCGCGCAACATGTAACAGCACGCAGACAGGACAAGGAAGCGTGCTGGTCACCGCGGAGGCGGAGGTATTTCACAGAGAGGTCTGCGTGAGCTATAAGACCAGAATGCGTGACCACAGCTCTGACGGTGGCTCATTAACTTTCCGCCACTCCTGTGCGCGCGGCCGGAGGATGACTAAGCACGCGTGACAGGCTGGGTGGCCAACTGTTTGGGAGAGGAAGAATGCACCGCTGCTGAATAGCTAAACAGCGCACACCCGTATCGCCTATACCATGCTGGGAGGTCTGAACAACTGGCTCTATCGCGCTCCCTTTCGTTTCTACGGTGCGGCTGCGGTCTCCACCAGCCATTTTTCCTAGTTCATTCTCCAATCGGCCTCTCAAACGCTGCTTCTCCACGGTTTCCCCTTCACGTCAGTTTCACGCACACGCGGCTTTTTGGCGTCCCCATCGGCCGCCGCCCCGCCTTCAAACGTCTTCGTCCACTCAAACCTCCCCCGCCCCGGCCCCGTCCTCGGGTTCCGGGCCCGCGCCGTCAACTTTTCTCGGCCACTTCTGCAGCCAGTATCGCATGCGTCGGCTTCTTTAATCATCCACCGCGGGTGGACGGAAGGCAAAGGACTGCATTGTTGCACACGGACACCCGTCCGGCCGCCGCGCTACTGGTCGGCCCGTATGATGTGGGTGGGTGAGGGCCGCGCGGCGTCGGCGGTCGTCGTGCAGCTGTGGCGACTCTCCAGCAGTTCCATATAGCGGCCGACCCCGGCGCGTGCATCGGGCCAGGCCGGCTCGCACCATGAATGATGGATGCCACGGGCCAGTGCACGGCTACACGCCAGTGTGGGGCGTGCCGGCCTGCCCCCGGCCGCCGGCTCACTCACATTCAATGATTACAACTTCATTGAGGCGCTGAAGAGCCTGCTAATGCGACCTTTGCATGGCACCGGGCTGCGACCGGCCAGGACGGCGCCAGAACCCGTGTCGGCCGTGTTTAGTGGCTGAAAAAGAGGCCAGGGTGCATCGACACTGTCGCACACCACTGTAGCGGCTAGCAGATCGACACTGCAGACTTGATGTTCACATTCGTGTCACTGTATGCTGCAATTTATATAGTGTATCTGTTGTGCATACATTGCATATTACATGTGTACAACGGAACACATGCAGTGCCATAAACAAGTGACGAAGCCGTGGTAGCATTTACAGCTGACCCAAAGGGAATGTCAGATACCTGAACTTGTGTTATAAATCATAGTTCTCAATGTTGCTATGTTGGATGCAAATGGTGCATTGTGTAATGTGCATTTTTAACGACACAATCTGCTTATTTGGGACACTTAATGAGTAAAGAAATTTGCTAGCTTTGCCTGACCTTTCCGCCCTTGAAGAAAAACACGACTCTACATATCTTAAGCTTTACATGACTAAGTTGTAAGTAAGTATATCATCAAGGGCATGTTGGAAAAAATAAGCACTTATTAACTCTGATTTCTTAGGAGTTAAGTTGAATCAAAATTTCCAAGCGGGATTTCAGCTTACATTCTTTCATTTACTGTCACATTCAACACATATAGAACTAAGAACTTGACTTTGGGAGATGCACTTGCAATTCACGTATCCCCTCGAAACATCTCACAAATGCGAACTCAAACGCCCAATGTTTCATGCTTCATTTCACTTGCAAAGCATTTGAAATGCAAAAATGCAACATGCTGGTCTCGTGTAATGGTAAATCAAAACATGCGATCCGCGATGCGTCTTTCACGGGATTGCGCAGTGCGCACCGCCCAGATTATGAGTGTAACGTACCATTATGAATGTAACGTGTAACGTACCATTATGCATCGTTGTTCCTTTTTGGTACCTGCATGCAACTACTCATTGCATACGATTTTGCCCAGCCAGTAAAGTTAATCATTTTTCGGTACACTCGGGGGCAGATTGATGTTCCACAACTCTTTATCCACCGGGTTCCTATGGCTCAGCATTGGCAGCAGCCGCCTGGTACCGGTAGACTGTGCCGCTTCACTTACTTGTCAAGCGGCACAGCCTACCCACACCGTATGACACCGGTCTGGGTCGGTGGCTAGAAGGCGATGTGGGCCGCCTGTGACGTCAGCGCAGCGGTGAGGGCCGAGCCCGGGGGCATGGCTCGGGTCGGCGCGGCGCGGCGGCCGGCGAGGGCTGGGGAGTGAGGCGGGGTGGGAGGGTGGGAGCATGGACCATCGCGCCGCGCGGCTGAGCGAGTGTAGTTGACTCTCGCGTCTCAAGGCGGCAATTATTCTACCTAACAATTGCGCTAAAACAGTTGTTAAAATATCCTATGCCCAAGACAGCGCCTATCATCATACTTGCCATGAGCATTACGGCATATTTTAACGTGGCATTGGGACAGCCGATAGAATTTATATCACACGTGCATCGAGTTGCGGAGCTACATTGTTTATAACAGACAAGTATTTATTAAGGCCTTGATTGAGCTCATTGTTGGTGTCTATTATTTCGCACAGCAATCGTCCAGAGACGTGGGAACTGCGGTTTTTGGATAGCGCGGCAGCCAACGCCCCAACTTTAAGCAAATTTTACTGTTCCTCTAACCCTCGCCCGCACATGGGGGGGGGGGTGGTTGCCACCCCCCCCCAGGTAGTCTTTCTGCTCTGCACTCAACATTTTTAGAGCTAGAAAGCTGATTTTTCGTATAGCTGCTCGTCTATCCTTTCTTGATGTTCGCTGAAAATTTCAAGTTTCTGTGATTTTTGGTTTCGGAGATATGACCTTGTTTTTCAGGTCATGTCATGACCTAAATGGCCAATTCTCAACATCTTGCGTTTGCCATGGGCCTTGTGAGCTTTTGACACCCTGATTTCGGCCTTTTTTGCCAGTCTTACCTCCCACCTATCATGGAACATGTTGTTCGACGATGTACAGGGGTCAAGGTCAGGGTCAAGGTCAACCTAGGTCATCTAAGATAATTGCGTTTTAGGCACGCTGAATTTATTTTTTGTGAAGTTTTTTGATTGCATTTTTGGTAAAAGCTTCTCAGATCATGATTTCATGTAATATGGACCCAAAAACAATCGGTGCACACATCAGTATACACACAGACACACACAGACATACAAACACATATAATTGACCTTGACCTAACTTGACCTGAAATGACCTCAGCAGCAAAATTCTGGTCGGGTAGTGTGACAAAGAGGTTCTAGCTGGCTTGGCACCAGAAAACAGCATCGTCATCGGTATTTGATAAGCAGCGCACTTGATATCCAGCGGTGACCCAAAACAGCAACATTTTTTAGTTTGACCTGACCTGGAAGGTCAATGACTGACCTGAGAAGGTAAAACTGGGTATCATTGGATTTGTCTCTTCCCAAAGAATCTTTTTGGTCCTTACCGCTAAGCTCTATCTCCATCAGGAACGAAATGGCGCGGGGGGGGGGTGGCAACCACCCCCCCCCCCCATGTGCGTTCTAGGATGGGAAAATGGCATGTGCGGGCGAGGGCTAATGTGTGATCGCAGCGACCAATAGCAAACCGTTCCAACTAGGAGCAAATAAGTTGCGCACCTGGGACGGTTCGAACCGGGCTTCTCCAACCGGTCACCCTACGACGCTATAGCGTGCATCCACTGAGCTACCGAGACCACCGACTACCCGCCGCGGTCAAACGCGATAATATGTCACAAAACTGTCATTGGCGGTCAGCGGGTGAATGTCAATTTGTTTTGTGCTGACAGGGAGCATTCCCGGTAGCTCAGTGGATGAACGCTCGTATCGTGAGCTGACCGGTGGGGGAAGCCCGGTTCGAAGTTCGAACCCTCCTGAGTGTCCGACTTTTTGGCTCCTGGTTGGAACGGTTTGCTATTGGTGGCTGCGACCTCATATTAGAGGAACAGTAATAATCGCTTTAAATTGGGGCGTTAGCTGCCGCACTATACCCATACCCCTAGTTCCCACGTCTCTAGACGATTGCCGTGCGAAACGATAGACACCAATCTGCTCAATCAAGGCCTCAATACTAACATGTTATGCAAAATATAGCTCCGCACCTCGATGCACGGGTGACAAGTTCTATCGGCTGTCCCATTGCCACGCTTAAGTGCTTCGTAATACGCATGGCAAGTAAATGATAGGCGCTGTCTTGGGCATAGGGCATTTTAACAAATGCTTTAGCGCAATTGCTGGGTAGAATAATTGGCAAATGGAGACGCGAAAGTTAACTACACTCGCTCAGCCGCGCGATGGTCCGTACTCCCACCCCACCTCACTCCCCAGCCCTCGCCAGCCGCCGCGCCGCGCCGACCCGAGCCATGCCCCCGGGCTCGGCCCTCACCGCTGCGCTGACGTCACAGGCGGCCCACATCACCTTCCAGCCACCGACCCAGACCGATGTCATACGGTGTGGGTAGGCTGTGCCGCTTGACAAGTAAGTGAAGCGGCACAGTCTACCGTTACCAGGCGGCTGCTGCCAATGCTGAGCCATAGGAGCCCGGTGGATAAAGAGTTGTGGAACATCAATCTGCCCCCGAGTGTACCATCGCATTCGCCGTGTCAAGCCGCGTCGAATGATATACATTTTGTTTGGAAAAGGTCAAATTTTATGTTGACCTCATGTGACCACGAATGACCTTTGGTTGACCTTGACACATGAAAGGTCGTTTATGATGGATTTGTACCCGCTGATCACGAATATGGCATCTATTTTCCTCTAAGCCTTCATTTAGAGCTTCCGGATGGCAAAATTGTCTTATCTATTATTACTAATTTGAATTAGTGAAATAGCCTCTAGCAAGGATACTCTTCTGTGACCTTGACCTTTGAGCAGCCTTGTATCGTATGATGAACCACAAATAGGGAACTGATAAGCCTCAAAACATTTCAAAACGTCTTGGAAGTTAGCACGCAAGATGTACGAAAAAAGTGCAAAGTTTGAGGTCAATTTTGAGCGTGACCTTGACCTTGACCTTTGATTTTGAGCACATTTTCGAAATTCTAAGATTCTCTTCTTTCGTTTGATACCCAATTTTGCCGGTTTGATGCATCCTGCCATCCTCTAGAAGGCTTACTTTGAGATCACTACACATGTGCCGGTTTTTGCCTTTGACCTTGACCTCTGACCTTGAAAATTGACCTGAGGTCAAAAATTTTAGGTGCTTTAGAATCGTCTCGTTAGGACCTTTCGTTTGGTATCGCTTTTGTTTCCGTAGCTCCCTTATTTACGGAGTTAGACAGGGGGGCGAAAAACGCCCCCCCCCCCCCGGGCCCGGCCGGGTTAATGCAGCTAAGGACGGAGACGCCTTTCAGCAGTTGCAGCTCATCAAGCCACTGCTTCCACTGTTCTTCTTCTGACTCGGTCAGTCGCTGGTCCCAGTCTCTGAGCTGGAGTGTCCACAGATGCTGCATCAGTATCTTGGCTCTCACGATGAATGGTGTGCCAAATCCCAGCGGGTCAAAGACGGATGCTGTCTGCCTGAGAATCTCTCTCTTTGTAGCTTGGGCGCTCGTCTCGGTGACTGGGAAGCCTAGTGTGTCTTGTTCGCTGTTGGCAGACCACTCCTTGTTAGAGTCTTTTCTGATGGAAGGAGCTGTAGGTCAAGGTTCCTGCTACCGGTCGCTCTCTCGGAAGCGGGTATGCCTTCCAGCACCTTTCTGGAGTTGCTCAGCCATTTGGTTAGGCGAAATCCACCAGAGGCCAGGAGTTTGGTTATTTCTTGTTGCATTGTAGTCGCTTCTTCAAGCGTCTTCCCAGAGATCAGAAGGTCATCCGTGTAGAAGTTTGCATTGACAGCGGCTGCTCCTGCCTGGGCTTTTGGGGTCGCTACTTGCTCGCTATAGTCTTGCGCTGTCTTCTGGAGGACAAAGTTGGCCATCGCCGGAGACGACTTAGCGCCGAAGATGACCACTTGCATCTGGTACATGTCTGGTGCTTTTGTCATGTCCATATCGCGCCAGAGAAAGCTAAGCGCTGGCTGATCGTTTTCAGACACTCGCACTTGATGGTACATTTGCTCTATGTTTGCTGTCAGAGCGACTGGCTGCTCCTGAAAGCGTAACAGGGCTCCTGGCAGACTCTTCAGCAAGTCCGGTCCGGTTAACAGCTTGTCGTTTAGGCTGGTGCCTCGGAAGCTGGCCGCGGCGTCGAAAACCACCCGCACCTTCCCTGGCTTGTTCGGGTTGGTCACTCCATGATGCGGCAGAAACCATCTGCAGTCGTTTGGTTGAGCTGCCTCTTCTGCGGTCAGCTTTTTTGCATGTCATGTCCTTGCTGTATGTAAGACTGCAAAGTGGTTCGAAACGCATCGGCCAGCTCGGGGCGGCGTTTTAGGCTCTTCTCTATGGCTTGAAGCCGTTTCATTGCCATCGCCTTGTTGTCCGGGAACTTGACTTGATACTCTTTCCATAGCATGCCTGTCTCGTACCTGTCGGGTAGCTTGTTTGTCGTACGTCTCAGGATCGACAACGCACGCTCATCTTCCTTGGATTGCGACACTGGCTTGTTGTACTTAGTGCCGAAGGCTTCTGTCGACCACCAATCTTTCACTTGCTCGGCCAGAAGCTCTTCCGAACTGACTCTGCGTTGGATGAACATCACCTGCTGCATAGGTTCCGGGACGAGATTGTGAACCGCCCCCGTCAGAGCCCAACCGAAGTCAGTTCGTACCGCAACAGGCTGCCCTGGTGGTCCTGACCGCACTTCATGCTGTATCACAGCCTCGATGACGTTGGCGCCCAGTAGAAGTTGTACTTCGCCACTGGCACAGTCCGGCACGTCTAGCCCTTCCAAATGATGCCATTTCTTTCGGCTGCTGACTTGTGGCATGGAGATGTTGAGTTTGGGCACCGCCCACACTTCTGGCACCGCTCCGCACCTCTTCTTGCTCCTTCCTGCTCCTCTCCTCGAAGCCGCTCCTCTTCTTTCTTGCGCTTCAGCTGCTGTAGGCGTAAACACTTCAACTTTGCGGCGACTTCTGCTTTAACCTGCAAAGCTTTCGAGGGGTTACTTGTGTTTCTTCTTTGGGCGACAGATACATGAGAGCCGGCTTCTGATGGCGCCTCATCCTTGCGCTCAGCAAGGTGCTGAGTGATTCTTTCCCCAATTTCCTCTCTGTCGCGCTCCGCTTTTGCGCAATACGCTTCTGCCTCAGCCCTTTCAGGTTGAGATGTCAGACAGGCTTCTAAAGCTTCATTCGCTGCGATGACACCTTCCAGGGACGAGTCAATGGTTTCCAACAAACCTTCCAGGCGCGACCCGGACCGACTCCCACGAGCTGCGATGATCGCTTCCGCTCGGTGACACGCCCGTGAGAATGCTGCCAACTTTTGCTCCCGTTTTCGGCGCAGCAGTTTCAAGTTTTCACTGGCTGCTTCTTGACGAGCTTCTTCCTGGACGCTCTCTTCCTGCTCGGCTGCGCCGGGCTGATCTGTACCTTCTGTTTCTGACATGATGCGGGCTCTATCCGGCCCGGAGGACCAGTTAAATATCGCAGACGCAGCAGCCGGCGCCGACTCGGTGACGTTTGTGCCTGTGCGTCACGAGTGCTCTGTAGTGGACTGTATCTTGTTTCTGTGTGACTGGGCTTGGCTACTGGTCCATGACATTCAGGTGACTGAAACGCAGACCCTAATGACACAAGGATAAGCAGGGATAGAGGCAACGATGGCGTGACTCGAGGGGAGGTTAACCCGCGCCCTGCTGGGGGGGGGTGTGTTTGAACACCCCCCCCCTTGTGGTTTTTCGCGAATATCTAAAAAACGGCGGCGCGGAGCGCCGCCGTTTTGGTACACCTTATCATACATCAATTCTACACATGTTGTGAAAATTTTAGACCAAGGTCATTCAAGTCAGGTCACGAGGTCACTTGAAGTGACCTCACCTCATAAAAAGTTTCAATGTCTGTCATAGCTACACCGAGTGACCGATTGCTTTGAAACTTTCAGCGATTGCTAAGAGCAATAGCATGTACAAAATGTATATCTCAGAATTTTGATATCGATGACCTAAGGTCAGGTCAATTTTACGACCTCCCCATTATAAGTCAATGGGAGAAAATTGAAATGCGCCTCCTTTGAACGAAAGACATTATAAACACTCCCAAACACTAAATTACAAGTGGTTTAGACACACTGAACATGAAAATGGTGTCCGTGACCCCTGTTTATGCCCTGAGGTCATCGTAGGTCACGAATGGTATCTAACAGTTTTTCGCAAATAACTTTTGATAGAGGCATGCTAGAGCGATGAAAACGCCTTAGATGTGTTCAGCTCGACGATACAGATCGACTGATATGCAACATGACCCTTTCCGGTCAGGTCATGACCTTGACCTGAGGTCAAATTTTCAAGTTGACCTTTCAAGGTCAAGTTATAGTTCATTCGATGCGTCTTGACGAGAGGAACACGATGCCGGTAAAAGTAAGCTCGTACACTCGGGGGCAGATTGATGTTCCACAACTCTTTATCCACCGGGCTCCTATGGCTCAGCATTGGCAGCAGCCGCCTGGTAACGGTAGACTGTGCCGCTTCACTTACTTGTCAAGCGGCACAGCCTACCCACACCGTATGACATCGGTCTGGGTCGGTGGCTGGAAGGTGATGTGGGCCGCCTGTGACGTCAGCGCAGCGGTGAGGGCCGAGCCCGGGGGCATGGCTCGGGTCGGCGCGGCGCGGCGGCTGGCGAGGGCTGGGGAGTGAGGTGGGGTGGGAGTACGGACCATCGCGCGGCTGAGCGAGTGTAGTTAACTTTCGCGTCTCCATTTGCCAATTATTCTACCCAGCAATTGCGCTAAAGCATTTGTTAAAATGCCCTATGCCCAAGACAGCGCCTATCATTTACTTGCCATGCGTATTACGAAGCACTTAAGCGTGGCAATGGGACAGCCGATAGAACTTGTCACCCGTGCATCGAGGTGCGGAGCTATATTTTGCATAACATGTTAGTATTGAGGCCTTGATTGAGCAGATTGGTGTCTATCGTTTCGCACGGCAATCGTCTAGAGACGTGGGAACTAGGGGTATGGGTATAGTGCGGCAGCTAACGCCCCAATTTAAAGCGATTATTACTGTTCCTCTAATATGAGGTCGCAGCCACCAATAGCAAACCGTTCCAACCAGGAGCCAAAAAGTCGGACACTCAGGAGGGTTCGAACTTCGAACCGGGCTTCCCCCACCGGTCAGCTCACGATACGAGCGTTCATCCACTGAGCTACCGGGAATGCTCCCTGTCAGCACAAAACAAATTGACATTCACCCGCTGACCGCCAATGACAGTTTTGTGACATATTATCGCGTTTGACCGCGGCGGGTAGTCGGTGGTCTCGGTAGCTCAGTGGATGCACGCTATAGCGTCGTAGGGTGACCGGTTGGAGAAGCCCGGTTCGAACCGTCCCAGGTGCGCAACTTATTTGCTCCTAGTTGGAACGGTTTGCTATTGGTCGCTGCGATCACACATTAGCCCTCGCCCGCACATGCCATTTTCCCATCCTAGAACGCACATGGGGGGGGGTGGTTGCCACCCCCCCCCCCGCGCCATTTCGTTCCTGATGGAGATAGAGCTTAGCGGTAAGGACCAAAAAGATTCTTTGGGAAGAGACAAATCCAATGATACCCAGTTTTACCTTCTCAGGTCAGTCATTGACCTTCCAGGTCAGGTCAAACTAAAAAATGTTGCTGTTTTGGGTCACCGCTGGATATCAAGTGCGCTGCTTATCAAATACCGATGACGATGCTGTTTTCTGGTGCCAAGCCAGCTAGAACCTCTTTGTCACACTACCCGACCAGAATTTTGCTGCTGAGGTCATTTCAGGTCAAGTTAGGTCAAGGTCAATTATATGTGTTTGTATGTCTGTGTGTGTCTGTGTGTATACTGATGTGTGCACCGATTGTTTTTGGGTCCATATTACATGAAATCATGATCTGAGAAGCTTTTACCAAAAATGCAATCAAAAAACTTCACAAAAAATAAATTCAGCGTGCCTAAAACGCAATTATCTTAGATGACCTAGGTTGACCTTGACCCTGACCTTGACCCCTGTACATCGTCGAACAACATGTTCCATGATAGGTGGGAGGTAAGACTGGCAAAAAAGGCCGAAATCAGGGTGTCAAAAGCTCACAAGGCCCATGGCAAACGCAAGATGTTGAGAATTGGCCATTTAGGTCATGACATGACCTGAAAAACAAGGTCATATCTCCGAAACCAAAAATCACAGAAACTTGAAATTTTCAGCGAACATCAAGAAAGGATAGACGAGCAGCTATACGAAAAATCAGCTTTCTAGCTCTAAAAATGTTGAGTGCAGAGCAGAAAGACTACCTGGGGGGGGTGGCAACCACCCCCCCCCCCCCATGTGCGGGCGAGGGTTAGAGGAACAGTAAAATTTGCTTAAAGTTGGGGCGTTGGCTGCCGCGCTATCCAAAAACCGCAGTTCCCACGTCTCTGGACGATTGCTGTGCGAAATAATAGACACCAACAATGAGCTCAATCAAGGCCTTAATAAATACTTGTCTGTTATAAACAATGTAGCTCCGCAACTCGATGCACGTGTGATATAAATTCTATCGGCTGTCCCAATGCCACGTTAAAATATGCCGTAATGCTCATGGCAAGTATGATGATAGGCGCTGTCTTGGGCATAGGATATTTTAACAACTGTTTTAGCGCAATTGTTAGGTAGAATAATTGCCGCCTTGAGACGCGAGAGTCAACTACACTCGCTCAGCCGCGCGGCGCGATGGTCCATGCTCCCACCCTCCCACCCCGCCTCACTCCCCAGCCCTCGCCGGCCGCCGCGCCGCGCCGACCCGAGCCATGCCCCCGGGCTCGGCCCTCACCGCTGCGCTGACGTCACAGGCGGCCCACATCGCCTTCTAGCCACCGACCCAGACCGGTGTCATACGGTGTGGGTAGGCTGTGCCGCTTGACAAGTAAGTGAAGCGGCACAGTCTACCGGTACCAGGCGGCTGCTGCCAATGCTGAGCCATAGGAACCCGGTGGATAAAGAGTTGTGGAACATCAATCTGCCCCCGAGTGTACCTGCCTTATATCGGGTATACCTACCTAACGCGTTTTGCTCAGATTGGACAGCTTTTTAGAGCGATTTGATACGTACAGTTTCCAGTATGAAGATTGTCGAGGCCAAAGTGAAAATACAAAACACGGTATCTTTTTGGAACGGTATATGAGCATTGAAAAAGGTCAGCGTCGTGCTCGTATCACTGACCACTTCAATCACTTTCGCTTTAATGTCAATTTCAAGAAACGCTGAACGTAGATTTCATTGTTCTCCGAATGCCGACCGCTGTAACATACCATTTTGCACATTACACTTTGTAATTCCAGAATACCGAGTTCACAATCGGTCCGACATGCGGCCCGCCACCGTTTTCCAGTTGTATTTCTGTCTACGCTGCCGATCCAGCGGCGACCAGTGCCGTCCAATTGGGCTCTGAACCGAAACACTCAGCGAAATTGCACCGCCGGGGGCGTCACTAGTTTGCGCGCAGACCCCGCGGCACTCATCGTCCGGCCGAGCTGCCCCATCGGTCACTGTCGCCGCCGCGCCGCAGCTGTCGCGCCGCGTTAGTCGCCGGCGCGCCGCCATTGACACGGCGACCTGTTGCGGCGGCGCGTCGTTTTTGTTCGCCGCGCGCCAGATCTGTCAGCGAGACGATTGGCAGCGGGCGCCGAGGGTGAGCCTGTCGGGCGCGCGCCACTCGGCCGCGCTCAGCGGGAGCGACATGAGTGACAGGTGAATCACGGACAAGGAGCGCCCTCGGAGCGACCAACAGCGACCAACAGCGACCCGGCAGCGGCCCGGGAGCGGCCGACAGCCCGGCCCGCTCGGCCGAGGGACCGTGTCAGTGGCCGCCCCCGGCGCCAAGCTGTCTGACCCCACACCATACCAGCGGAGAGCCGACTTGGCCCGTCAAATGTCGATCCAGGCCCGCTGCGCCGCAGTGATGGAGCCCGGAGCGATTTGGAGTGAAGTGAGAGTCTGAAGCTTTCTGCGTGTACCTCGGGCGGTCTCTGCGCGCTCGGGCGCTCGGACGGGCAGTGGGACTCTCGCGGTCGCGCGCGCTGCGGTCGCGCGCTCTGCGGTCGCGCGCCCGACCAATATTCGGCGGCGATGAGAGCTGGACTCGTTCCGTCAGTCGCACAAAAGCCAGACATGGTCTGAATGCCGGCCTGTGAATAGGCCTGATTAAATGACCGCTTTGGTCAGAGGATGCTCGCGACTTTCGTTCACCAAGTTGAAGGCGCCACTGAAGTCTTCCATGAACGAACAACGGCGGGGACGTATTAGGGAAAAGCGTTGTCATTCATTTACTAGGAGAGTCCGAAAAATGTTAATTGCAACTGTCATGCATTTCATTCATGTGTCAGTCTCTTTTAAAAACATTTTAAATGTGTAAGGCTCAATAGCCATTCTATTCTAAGAGGCTGGCGCGATCAGATCAGCATCAAGAGGATCTGGAGCTCGGGTGGCCCATCAGGCATACTGATTGCTTTTATTAAAACTGACGTGAGTTGGAAGGGCGCGTCAAAATAGGGATTGCGAGGAAAACACGTCAATTTGCGCGGGCGCCTTAGCTGGAAGTACGCACCATAACAACAAATGGTGCTTAGTTTTCTAGTCTGCTCTGCAGTATTATCCCTGAATGGCTTCAGACGTCGGGTTCTAACAGCCTTTTTCTTCTCTCGCGCCTTTGGTGTTCGCAACCCTCACGTTTGTCTTTGTACTCCACCAGCAGAGCTGTTATGCTCTCTGTGAATCTGTCGCTGAAATCCCAAGACAAAAGCAGGCTCCTGTGGAATTCGACTAACAAAATAATGGCATTCTGTGAATTACAAAAAAAAAATGAGCGCGTCTTCGGCCAGCAAACCTTCGACTGCATGTGAGGGTTGATTTAAAATGTCACGGCTGTGAATAATCACTGGTTGATATACCTATGATATTTCAAATTTTTATTTCAAATTCAAATTTTGCAGAGAGATAGTTGGTCGAATGTAAACGCCTTATACCTTTGTGCTAAGCGCCAGCATGAATAGGTACAATTGAAAGTCGCCGCGCTAAGCATGTATGTACAGCTATATGTGAAGGCGACCGCTGATGTTTTCAGATTGGTACTTACCAGCCACATGTATAGTGGCGGGTACGTGATTTATCGTGTACGGCACGACCCCAACGATAGATCATTCAAGCCGTTAGCGCACTATATCGCTATTCATCATACCTCTTTATATCATACATCCAGGTAGTGCACTGTTGCCATTAACCCAAACGCATACTGAAATCATGTCAAATATCTGTTTTATGGCAAACTACCCGAGCTTACTCATACATATAGTGTCACCAATACCAAGAAGCATGTGGTGTCAAAAGTGAATTCCGGCTCTAAACAGCGAGTCAATTTTCAGGTTTATCTTGTAATAACTGCTGGATGTCGCGCTGACCATTCACGACAAAAACAAATGAACAGCCAGCAATGTGAAGCAAAAATTGTTAATATATTGGCGATTTAATCGCGCGACAAGACAAGTTTTGGGCTAATTGATCGGTCAAACATTATGCCCGTCAGGAATGATCTCAGAACGCACTTTGACATGGTAATGGCTGAGCAATTTAACAAGGTCAATGGAGATGTTACCACTATTTTAGAAGGTTTGTCCGGCGTTACGCCGGGTTCATTCAGGTGTTTTACATCAATATAATATATGACGGTCGTGTATTGGGACCTTAGAAAGCCTTGCGTTAATAGCTATGATCACTTCATGGCATATCTAATGCGCATTGCATATTGCACATTTATGCTCAAAATTATTCAACGGCTAAATATATCGGTAATGTACATAGGTAACCAGGCGGAGATCCTGTTAAAGGAACAGTGCGCCATGGCTATCCTTTACCGGCGTAATTATATCATCAGCGCTCACTTATGGGAATGACCAGCCGCTAGATGTTTTGTGGTTTCTATAGAGACAATGGAGGTTACCGGAGGTCTTGAGGTGGGCCGTGTACATTAATTTAAAATTTCAGAAGGCAAATACTGTTGCTTGCTGCAACGTTATCAATGACGTCCCAATTTCGCATCATTTAAGAATCGTCACGTTACATACACTGATTTCAGCAGTTAAAACTGGTTATAAATCACTTGCTAAGCACACCAAACAGGTAATGGCCCCACACATGTTCAACACCCAACACCCAACAGTGTTCCTATAGTTTAAAATCAAAAATGAATTTAGGATTTATTCAATATCCTGCATTACGGTTCACATTCGCGCAGTGAGTGGTCAATATCTCTGGCAAAGGTGACCTTTCCTGACTGGTTTCCTGTGCTGACCTCCTGAAATCCAAGACAAGGACACTATAATAAAAACGAGTGACATTGAACTAGTTTTATAGCGGCTGTCCAAGACGAGCTCAGTATCATTCATCGTATTTCATGTACACTTAAATAGCATATCAATATCAAAAGCAGCGCATCATCTAAACATAGCTGGGACAGGGCGACATTTCCTTCACGCGTCCACAGTATACCTACAGCCAAATACCCACCGCCAGCCCGACGAAACGTGTTCTAAAACTGGACGGGACGACCTTCCATGTTCGGGGCGACTTCGAGTAACGTGATCCCCGCACGGCGCACGAGTTATAACTCAACTCTGATTGCCCACGTCAGCAGAAGAGCGCACGTCGCTCTTTTGCTTCGTTCCCCTTAGACGCTGTCTGTTTTCAGAACTATGAGGGCATTCTCGAGAGAAGATGATCTCTCATACCTAGACGGACTGTGTGGCATAGCTTAGCCGTCGTGTACTTATGATAAGACGAGATTAAAATGTCATGTCACTATTATCGTAAGCTCGTATTACATTCATGGTTTCCGGTATGTTGTAAAAATATGGTTTTACCTTTAACGTAAGAGCAGCAACTAGAGCGACTCAAGTATAGTGCTACATCTGATAATAACGATCGTGGGCTCCGTGCATATACCTACATACACACACATTGTATTGTCAAGATCTGTCATACATGAGCTGGTGTAAAAATGCGATCACATGGGAGACACGACCAGATAGGACATATTAGACGCTTTCTCCGTCACCGAGATCCACGTAGCACTTATAGGGACCCTCCCACCTTAACATTGGATTTGAGTTGAGATAGCCAAAATGGGGTCCCTGGCTCACAATTACCGGTTTCGGCACTCACAACATCGAGAAATGCCTTAAATCGGAAATATTGAATTTCAAAATTGCAGCATTTTGATTCAGAGGGGCTAATGCATAGGAATACCCCTCTGAATGTGTGACGTCAGCGCAGATATCTAACGATTTTTAAATGTTTGACTAAAACGTTTTGCAGCACGCGGTGGTATATGCTGCTTTGCGCGCAACAAGTGCCGCACTTTCAGATGCCAAACTATTGCTTCCAAATAAAGTCGCTAGGAACAGCGGAGATCCCAAAAAGTAAACAAAAGTAAAAGTCTAATATCTTGAAAACCGGTGAATATTTCTCGGTGAAATTTGGTTAGATATTCGTTTTCGCTTTTTCTGAACCGAGCGACATCACTTTCATGCCAATTCATAAACTTTTTTGAAGGTGGGAGGGTCCCTTTAATGGCAGCGACGCATTTGTTTGGTTGTTTTTAACTACAGTATACTACAGTTTTGACTGTAGTATAGATGGCTTAAATCACTAATTTAACGGCTTTAAATGTCAGGTGAAGTACCACAGCAATGCGACGGTGGTCGGCACAAATGCATTTGCACATTAACTTTGAACATCTTAAAAGGCGTAAAACTGCATCATTCAGTCGACACAAGTTTGACAGCGTTAGCCTTGTTTCCCAATAGAAATCTAGTTCAATAGCTAAACATTAATATAAACACATAAAAAGGCCAAAAACCTTAGAGCTCCAACAGCCACTCAACTGACAGCCATTCTGTCAACGGTGCTGAGTGACCCTGCAGTGTGCCAGACGGAAACATCCGACGACTGCGTGCCCAGATAACTGCAGCCACGTTTGCAGCTAATTTCAATATCATGATGCCCAGGACTGGCTGCAATTCAGCGGTAATTTGCAGCTGGGTCGGAAAGTATACGACTCCGTTTACTGCACATTAATGTCATGCACGCTCGATCATTGTCAGCGCAAGGGCCCAAACACAATGGCAGAAGAGGATTAGAAGCGACAACATGTTTGGCCCGTGTTAAAACGTTCTGTCTGACTTGCTGAAAGGAAATATACCTCGCAGAACGAAGAAATTAACGAAGTCTAACAGATTTCAAGATTATTCAATAGCTGCGTTAACTTTTGCTCGAGCCTAGTTGGTCGTTGCCATCTGTAATCACTTTACACAGGTATTGTATGAAATTAATATGGTTCATTCCCTGCCTTACGCTCTTCCTAACGAAGCCTTACGAACATTTAAGTAACGCTTAACAAATGTCGCTCTATGTACAGAAACCACTTCTAAAGGAGGCATCCGCCTACTGCAGATTCACTAATGTATGTTCACATTTGATGAAAGATATTGCAGGTTTTGACAGCATGATTTTACCATTAAACTTTCAGCACTGCAGGGTACCGCGTGGAACACTGATGATTTATGACCTGATATTGTTGAAATCAGAAACCTCAGTAATAAGCCTAAGCAATGCACAGTGCCTGGGCTTTTGGTTCTGTATCGGCATGTGGTCTGATATATTATAAGCGATCAATCATGCTACTTAAAATAAGTCTGTTCGCACATCAGTCGGGGAAACTATGGTAAAATCTGCTATTTTTAGCAGTCTGCTATTTTTAGCAGAAATCTGCTAAAAATGGGTACGCATGTGACGTCATCGTACCCAAATATAGCAGATTTGGGTACGGCCCCATACAAAAGCAGATCTGCACCCTAATTGAAGCAAATGCGCATCCAATGCATGGCAGATTCATGATTAGAATAGTGCTGAGAATGTCCTCTGATATTTTTGTTCAGATCCGACTATTTTCAAATAATGAATTTGAAAATAGTCGGATCTGAACAAAAATAGCAGAGAGCACTATTCTCATCATGAATCTGCCAGGCATTTGATGCGCATTTGCTTCAATTAGGGTGCAGATCTGCTTTTGTATGGGGCCGTACGCAAATCTGCTATATTTGGGTACGATGACGTCACATGCGTACCCATTTTTAGCAGATTTCTGCTAAAAATAGCAGACTGCTAAAAATAGCAGATTTTACCATAGTTTCCCCGACTGACATGTGGCTGCCATTGGAAATCTTTACTGAATACTTCAAACCTTAAAGGTAGTGTGCCAGCTTTCTTGGACCATATGGAGTTAATGACCCGGATAAGGAGAACCGGATTTTTAGAACTTATCCATACCTTCAAAACTTATGGAAACGTCTTAAATTCTTCAAATTTTGAGTACCCCAGTGCGAAATTCGCCCCGACGGGTTGTCGGTCGTACCCCAACCACATTTCACACCACTATGAACAATAAATGCATACACTAAAATCGCTATTACCGATAAGCTCATCCAATCAAGTTTCGATAAACCCGTTCATCATCATCTCCTGCGGTTTCGAACACGCCTGTTAGGTGGCTTCTGATGCTCGTCGAGGTCGGAATTTCCAAATACGCGTGGTGCGTCGGGCCGCGCGCTCTGACTTCGGCCAAGAAAAATGCGTCAGCTGATCATTGTCATTTCTGCCACTTGCGTGTGGTGTAATGGGGTCATAACTTAAGAGACGGCTGTTTCATATCAATTATTTTACATAAAATCATATTTCAAACCACAAATTAATGTTCGACAGCCAAATTTAAGAAACAATACCAATACAGGCTTACACTTTAAGGCTCGACATTGTGTTGTCTACGATTAGACAGCTGATAACTCATTCCCGTACGTCGTATGGTCGTAACACTATAATGACCTTTGCTTATTGTCACAAGTGCGCCGCATTCGCGATTGTTGCCCGACGCCTGTTTGCAGGTGAGCCCACTACAGTTGTTATACATATCTAAAAACCGATAAACTTTTAGGCGAAAAAGGCACTATTCCAGGCCCATTTTTGATTTTTTTTTTTTGCGATATTAGGTAAAAACAGAAGCTTCTTATCCTAGGAAAAATAAAACGGGAAATCTTTCAAAGGTGGCACACTACCTTTAATCGAGTTTTCGATGATTTGTATTGGCACTTCGGCTGAATAATTCCAATTGCTATGCTACTGTGTTGAACTAATTTCAGTAATGTAAAACTCAACACCTAAATAGCAGGAAGCTGGCCCAACAGCCGCTAGCCTCTGGGAACAGGGTGATGTTTAACTGGACGGCGCTGTATGCGTTTTCTGCCAGCAGGTTTGGTAGTGTGGTCTGATAAATCGGTACTCACCATTGTCAGTGATGGCCAGCGAGGTGGCCGCCAGTACCGCCACTATTCCGAGCAGAACGGTCAGCGAACTGACCCTTCGTGCGCCTGTGGCCCTGCCCGGCCGACCGAGGGGCCCGTCGCGAGCCGACCGTACTGTCACCATCACCACACCAGGTCACCAGGTCACCACCGAGGGCACCACTCACTCGGATTGGTAGCTCACTCTGCTCTGCGACACTCGGAGTTCACACTCCTGAGAGAGTTAGACGCGACAGTCTGAGTCGATCGCTCGGATTATCGCAGATTGGTTGAAACGAATTCCAAGTGGAGGAGTTAAAAGTTCGCCCTCAAACAGAATATGGTGCGAATCCTGCCTCGCAAACGTGATCGACTTGATGAAATGGTCGCTTCCTCCTCGAAGGTAAATGTTTGGTGAAAATGTACCGTGGTTGCAGTACGACGACTGTGATCGGTAAGTCTTCCCGTATAACGTTTCTACATTCACTTCAAAGAGTGGGAGACGGAAACGCGATAAATTAATGTTACGGTATTACGATACCGTTTCACTCAGTGACGATCCTCTTCAATACGGGGATTTTGTTCTTCAACTTATGCCTCTGGCCATACGCTCGCGGCACTTGCTTAAATTGGATCACTCGGCACACTCGCAACGACACTCGTCAAACTCTGGCCGTCCGTCCCATTTCTCGAGCTCCGTCCTTTCGACGCACTCCTCAGACTCACAGCGTCACTCGCTTCACACCGTCCCGGTCGACTTTGACCACTCGACTCGGCGCCGACCGCCAGTCGTCGGTGCCAGGCGACCCGGGCGCGACCTGGAGCACACTGCCAGTCAGTCGGCTGGCCGGTCTCACCGACCTGGCCGCCCAGGTGGCAGCACCGTCGGCAGCCGTCGGCTCGCGCCGATCGAGTTGAGTACAGATTAGTGGTGTCAATTTCAGAAAACGTATGTCCAAAGTCCGTCCAATGTCCAATGCTTACGTCGATTGTCCGTCCAAAAATGTCCAAGCCAACCATTTGTCCAAAGATGTCCGACACCTACGCAATAGTTTACACTCAACACTGTTATTTAATTTGCTTTTCATGTACCCACACAAGCTCAAAAGTGTTAACCCGCGCCCCGTAGGGCTACCGGCGGACCCTACCACCCGTAGGGGGGGGGGGCCGTTTCGGCCCCCCCTAAGATCTCGGAAAGTTACCGGCCGATTTTCAAAATTCAAACGGCGTTCGATAGCCCCACCCGGGAACTACATTGTGACCAAATTTCATTGACCTAGGTCAAACCGATGACGTCACAGGTCAGGTCAAAGGTCAGCTTTTCACCGTTCACAGGCAATTCAAGAAATGTGCTGTGAAAGCGAGTAAATTGGTAATTTATTGAAATTTGAAAACCATCGATGGTACATTGTTCGTCAAACACATACTTTGCTATCTGAGGTCACTGATACCAGGTCAGGTCACAGCGAGGTCAGGTCACCGGGGGTCACAATATGAATGTGTCGTGTGATACATGTTTTATGGTCCATTTTACATGACAAATGCGATTATGTGGGTTAGGCAGCCTTTGGGGCCAGCCTAGGTCACGTTTTGGTGAAGGTCAGGTCAAGGTCAGGTCAAATTAGATCAAATTTCAAAGTTGATATTTTGCATAAAATGGGCATCGATTCGATGCAGCTCGTCACGGGGAGTCTAATGGTGGTCTTCGTTTTGCTCTACGAGTTCTAGAATTGCCAAAAATTGAGTTTGAAAATTTGACGTCATCATTTTTGAACAGTTTTTTTCGCTATAACTTGGCCAAAAAACGAGGTATCGATCTGAAATTTGGTATGTAGATAGAAGACGGTAGGCACTATCACATATATTCCGGTTTTTTTCGAAACTCAAAAAACTTTTTGGATTTTTTGGCGAATATATAAAAAAAAATGCTTTTTTGATTTTTGGGGGCCAAAACTAAAAAATTTCAAAAATTCAAGATAGCAGTTTTGTAGCCCTGTCAATTCTACACCTTTTATATCTTGATCATTTTTCTGTATCTTCAAAGCTGTAGTCCTGACAGGTCTTCTCGCGAAGGTCTTTTTTCGGTCGAAAATGACAGAACATGACGTCACTCTGACGTCATTTGTGGCCAACCTATCATAGCCTCTGGAAAAATTTTTGGTCACAATGTGTAAAATTGATGCCCGGAGGGGTCCTGAAAGTTTGGTGGCGATATCTCCAGCCGTTTAGGAGATACCGACCGAAAAGGACAGGGGGGGCCGTTTCGGCCCCCCTACGGGGCGCGGGTTAATCATATCGAAAGCTGAGCTTTCTAATAGCCAATCAATGTTAAACACGACTACTTTTTTAAAATGTTGAGGTGTAGCAAGCGATTGTCCAAAGTTGTCCAAAGCGTGCTGCCATTGTCCAACCGAATTCCGAATTGGACATTGGACAAAATCGGAATTCCGAAGATTCAAGTTCCGATTGACATCACTAGTACAGATGGCAGCGCGGTTGATCGCTCTCTTATGCGATAGATGCAAATTGCAAAAG
Organism: Amphibalanus amphitrite; assembly: GCF_019059575.1. Lineage (NCBI taxonomy): Eukaryota > Metazoa > Arthropoda > Thecostraca > Balanomorpha > Balanidae > Amphibalanus > Amphibalanus amphitrite. Next base: position 8,980 of record NW_024882606.1, on the reverse strand, counting down.
ATATGGCGTGCGCCGTGCATGGTGCGAGGGGCGGAGGGGCGCCAGCGCCTACCGCCTCTTTTGATCAGATTGGTGACGGATGAACTCACGATTAGTCATTGGCGTCGCGTCTGGTGTATGTATATTTAGCCACTATCGTGAGGTCGAGAGGACACGGGTGTGTTGTCGAGGCCCAAGCTTACCGGTGGGAGAGCCTCGCCGTTCCGGGAATCTGATGATGCCACACCCGGAAATGTCGTACTTTGGGAACCGTCAATCATCTTCAAATCACCTGCATAGTTGGTGTCAGCACCGCTAACGATCCTACCATGCCATGCATTGCACGGTCTCTTTTACTCAAGCATGCGTAGAGTTTATACGACATGAAAAATAGCGCTGAATTTGATACCATCATCAATCTGGGAGCCAACCCACGCAGCTTCAGTTTATCGCGGAACATCAGAAGCGCACCTTTGACTTAGCTGCGTTTATGCGGATAAATGTTCATGCCTGCTCTAAGAGCCGCTCGTTGCGTGCCTTGCCGGATAATCTCGATTTGCTATCGACCGATGTAGTTGCAAATGTGTAGCCATCCACAAAGCTGCTTCATTTTAAGAAATGAGCGATAGCACCTTGATGCAGGGAACGATAGCGGTTGGACGACAAACCTGCCCGGTCGGCAAGCCCGACCGTGCGGCCTTTAATCCGCGATAACCATTTCTGTCATAACGACAGAGCGACAACACGCTTCAAACACCGTAAGCCAGATAAGCCCATTGGCGGCCCTGTTATAGGATTAGGTCTTACCGCGTGCGGCTCACCTATACCTCGGGCGCTTCTTGAGGACCTGTTCAAAACACAGGAGCCGGGACTGGACTGGATGGAAGGAGCGCTCACTGGGCCGGCAAATCGTCATCAGCCGTCCGGGAGATAACGGACTACCAGTAAATAATTATGTACCTACGGATGACGGATGACGGATGACGGATGACGGATGACGGATGACAGATGACGGATGGCGGATGAATCATATTAGGTCATGAAAGACGTACCTACCTACGGATAACGGCTGACGAATCTTCATCTTTGTGCCATATGCGAGACCTATAGGAGTCGGTGCTGGTAGTCGGCTGCTTCAGAGAATAGTGAGCTGAACTCCAGGAGTTGGGATTGACGAGAGGCAGGTGGCGCTAAGGCGAGTGATACGATCATGGTCCATACGATCCTGACGTCACACGACGTGACAGGACATGACGTGCTATGAAGTAACACGACGTAACACGATAATGCGACAAAACCCCCGTCTGATTTAATTGCGAAAAGTTGCATTGCTGCGATTAGCCGTTAGTCTGTGCTATCCTTATGATGTCCTAATATGACATTCGATCACATTTCTTTTAATCAATTGTCTAAGGCTGTGCAATGTGCATTCCGGAAACATGCACTGTAAAAAATATTGACGAGCTATGTGTCAAAACAAGGGTCTCGAAACAGTCACCAGGTTGTCAATGCTTCCGGTACCTACCACTTGACTAGTTACCGCTTAGTTAGCTTACAGGCTGAGAACTATCCAGGTCGTTATGATCCGGTATTGTGATGATACCCTAGGTGCACCTTTGTTTTGAAGTGCTGAATTAACTATCAAGGTTGTTTGACGTTTGTTTTCGCCTCAATCCGAAACGAGGAAGACCCTCATCAAATTATTAGGTGAAAGCCAGCCTCAGGATGATCAAAATACTAGGGGTAGTTTTGTCATAGTAATCTGTGAAGGGTGAGGAACAAGTCGTAGCAATGCACTCGTCACTAAACCAGCCTGAGATTATTCGCCAGGTAGCTGCTGCGTTTCCCTACTTGCTGAATCATGTTAGCAACTTTCCATTTCCAGACACTTTTTACGGCAAATAAATTGTTGGGTTATTTGGAAGGTGAATGACAATTTTATTTCTATAAGTCAATACATTTGTATTTCCGATTGCCCTAAAACTTTTTTTTTAATCGTTTGCGGTAGGTTTTTATTGTTCGCAATAAAGTTGCGCACCTGTGAATCCTTCACTTAATGCGTTCCCGGCTTCCCGGCGCCAGTTGCGCTGTGCCGTGCCGCGTTCGGTCGGAGGTGCGCGCGTCTGTGCAGTGCGAGTGTTTATCACTGGGCAAACCTGTATCGTTTCCATTTGTGCAGTGTCTAGTTATGAAGAATTGCTTGCCGATATATGACCTGCAGTGATCGACGTTCTGATTCAATAACTTGCCATAAGCCATTATTCTCAACTAAATCGCGCAGAGACGTTTGCAAAGTTGTCGAGGGGGGGGGGGAACAAGAGCGATTTTAAATGAATTGCTCTCCATGCAGTGCAATAGGACTTTGGTTTAATTTTTCAAAAGTTGTGGAGCCGCCCCCGGTGTCCGGCCTGGCCAACTCTCTCAAGAACCGACAGCTAACGGATCACTGAAGTTTCACTACGACGATTTCCGCCAAAGTTATGAAGAAAAGGCAAGTGCAAGAAGTACAAAACTTCTCTTGGTAATCAAAACTTAGGTTTGGCAAATTCCAAACCCTAAGTCACTACAACTGTGGATATAAATAAGCTGGTTATTGACGGCCAAGCTCTGGCCAATCTGAGGTTCAGACCTATCATCAAGTTCATGAGGCAGCTGCGGTTGGGCGGCTCACGGGCTCCACTGCATAGGCTCAGACAGGTACTCTACAAAATGTCTTCTGTGTTCTTAGGTTCAGATCTATCGATATGTGCATGCTTCTGATTCGATTGATAACTGTTAACGGGCGCTGGAAGTGAAAGGTTCGCTTGATATACGAAAGGTGCATTGCAAGAAAGCATATTATTTCAGAAATACACTTTCATTTTATCTTGAGCGTTTTTGGAATGGGCCGGATGAATTCGTCATCAAACTGGTAAGAGATTTCGTTTGAAGACCACCGATATTTAATAATATGATGGTCTTCAAACAAATTCGCTGGCAAATTCGATGACTGGATTGGGCGGCGTAGGATCTGCTGGTCATCTGACTATGGGTTGAGCAATACGTTAGTTTTGACCTAGTTTGAGCTTCATTCGTTAAGTAGGAACAAGACGATGCTTCTTTTGAGCATCGTCACTAAACAAGCCGCCCTCGTTTTGACATTGTTTTTCGTTATTATTGTTACTAGGTAGGTTGTTATCATACACAGCATTAACGAGGACCTGCTTCCAAAACAAGGCAGAAACGCTCCAGCTATTTTTGGGACGTGGTAAAAACTAACCGACACCTGGTAACTGTCATCTGACGAACACAAAACAAGCCAGGGGCTCGCACCGTGTGTCAAAAGTAGGATGCAAAACTAGTCTGTACCCCCGACATTTAGCGTTGAGAATCATTTGACGAGGGGCTAGTCAATATTTTTTACAGCGTGGGTCAGACAAGAACCCAGATAAGCATCTAAAGCTAAATAGGCCTACCTACATATCCATCCCGCTAGAATTAATCTTATGAATGAATTTTCGAGGAAAATGCTTGTGGTTTCATAAATTGGCGAGATTTGATGGGATCTTAATTTCCATACATTATCCAGGTAGGTACACATAGGTATGCAAATATGATCCAAACAATCACATTAAGACCATTTTAAAGACCGCTTAAAGACCGGGCGATAGACAATAGCAAATAACCACTGGAAGTTCCATGTAGCCAATTTTGCTTCAATAAACAACGATTCTCAGTCGCATCAGTTCGGTAACATCGGTTCTTAGTCGCGTAAAGAGCAGTTCTTTTCACTTCACACAACATTGTTGTTGATAGCTATTCATACTTTGACGCGGTTGACATGCAGCTAGCCGATTAATATAGTAGCCATGTTTTAGAACTTAGGCCGGTCGAAAGGTGTTGACTCATGTAAGTTCAAACATTTGACACTTTTATCATGGCCTGAATTTTAACCAAGACGCAGGTAACTAAGAGACATGTCAGTCTCAGTGCGTGTTGGTGGACTCCGTTCGGTAGCAAGTTTGAACTGCTTAGCGTGATTTTGTGCCATTTCAAGCCCATCTGACCCATCAATGTGAGTAATGTCCTTCAATTAATATCTGATGTACCAGCTGTTCACATATTTCCTGCAACTGCGCCACCATATTGCGTCGCCACAGACGAGGAACGTGCTGTCTCAAGCTGCCTTCCTCTGGCCATCGATCTCCTTACCGAAAAGGACATCTGTTGCCGAAAAGTGTTGTCGGACAACAGATGTCCAGTCTGATCAAATCTGTAAAGAGTGTAAAGCGCCTGTCGCTGTTTGTGTCCCGCCTGCCCCCTGGTACTGATGCTGAGGTGGTTAAGGAGTATGCAAAGGAACAGGTAGGGGCAGCGGAGGTCGTCGTGACCAAGCTGAAGACCAAGTACGACTCTTATGAGTCATACAGGCTAGACGTGACAGATCCGTCAGTTGACAATGTTCTCGACCCTGAAATTTGGGCACAGGGGCTTTTAGTTCGACGCTTCTTTTCAAAGAAAGCCGATAACGCGCTGTCTGAAGGTCCTGCGACTGCTACAGTATGAGGATGCGTGCTGGGGTACTCGGGAACTGTATCATGAGTGTTGCCTTATTTTTACTGTGTTTCCTCTTCTCTGTAAATTTTATGAAGGTCAGCACATACAATTGTCAGTCATCGAAACGTAATATTGGTAGTATTCAGTTGCTTTGTGACAGCTCTGATATCATCTTCTTGCAAGAGCACTGGCTTTTTCCCTCCGATCTTCCGAGCTTAAATAATATCAATTCTGACTTTATGGCGTATGGCGTATCCTCTATGAAGCCCGAGGAAAATATTGTTATAGGGAGGCCTTATGGAGGGGTAGCTGTAATGTGGAAAAGAAAGTATGCACCGTTTATGAGAGTAGTGACCTTTGATGACGACAGAATTATTGGTCTGGAATATTGTTCTAACGAGTTTAAGATCTTGTTCCTTGGAATTTATTTGCCCTATAACGCCAATCATAATTTTGAGGAGTTTGTGTTCTGTTTAGGGAAGATAAGAGCAATTATTGAAGAGTTTGACTCTCCACTCGTCTATATACTTGGAGATTACAACGCTGATCTGGTTAAACTTACGGCCTTTGGCAGAGAGCTTCAATGTTTTTGCGATGACTCTAGTTTGATTGTAGCGGACGACTTACTTCTTCACTGAAAACCAAAATGAATCTCCTGATGCCCTGATCATTGAAGTCTATACCCCAATTATTCCCTTTTGATCTCTTCATTATACCCATGGGGTATATTCATGGAATCGCAATTGGCTTCATATTCCCATGATATTCCCTCGTCCTCCATGAATTATTGATTCTCTTAATAAGCTCTTGATATCACCCTGTGAGAACCATATTATGCCTTTGATACCCCAAATGATTCTGCATGATTCCGTGCGTATAGGATGCTATTGATACCCCAGTCGCTGATACTTATGCCTTTATGATTCTCTATCTATTCTTGCAATATACCCTTTCATTGCCCAGAGGGTATCTTGCCGGAATCACAGGGAGGCTCATATTCCCTTGAGATGCTTTCATATTCTTCTGTTGACAAAAATTCCGTTACTCATGTCAATGATGGGCATGCCTCAGAATCATGGCTTGATCATGTTGTATGTACTTCAAGTGCTTACGATCTTGTTCAGCAAATTATTATCGCTGGTGACATTCATGGCTCTGATCATTTTCCCATGACCGTAACGCTTGCGACCCCTGATCCTGGACATGTGACAGCTCCTAATGAAGAGGTTGGGAGCACTAACTGGGTTGTGGATTGGTCGTCTCTTGACGAACATAGTATAGCGATGTACCGCAGTTGTGTCGAGGAATTTCTCCAGGACGTAGACGTACCGTACCATGTCCTTGATTGCACAGACGCTGCTTGTAGAAGGCACTCAGATGAGATAGACAAATACTACCAGAGCATAATGACATGCCTGCGCGAGTCTTCACGCCGAAGCATTGCCAAGGCGGTAACAGGGAATGGCAAGGCCATCCCAGGGTGGAATGACTTTGTCAAAGAAGCCCACTCAGTTCTCGGGGACATATACTGTCTGTGGGCGTTGGTAGGTAAACCAAGAGATGGCTACATCTATGATCAATTGAGACTGGCTAAAGCTCGATTCAAGTATTCATTGCGTTGGTGCCTTAGGAACGAAAAAGATCTACGGGCTAAGTCGATGGCCGATAAGCTAGCCAGGTATCCACGAAATGTATCCTCTTTTTGGAATGAAGTTAGAAAGCTCAACAGTTCGCCACCGCTAGCATCTACGGTTGGTGGCGTCACTGGTGCTTCTAATATTGGTGAAATGTGGAAGAACCATTTTGCTGAAATACTTAATTCAGTGACGGACCAAAGCTTACGGCCTTCCGTACTGTCACAGCTTGATGCTGACCTTCCTGATATCCCTCTTATTTCGGTTGCTGAAGTTTCCAGATCGATACGTGATCTGTCATCAGGTCGTAGCCCAGGGCACGACGACCTACAGACGGAGCATTTTAAGTTCGCACCTCAATCATGTGTTGTTCACCTCTCGCTATGTTTCAGTATGATGGTAAAGCACGGGCATCTGCCTCATGCCCTTACTAAAGTTGTATTGGTCCCAATCGTGAAGGATAAAACTGGTAATATCTCGGAGAAGGACAACTACAGACCAATTGCTTTGGCCAGTGTTAGCTCTAAACTTCTAGAGACGTTGATCTTTATGCGCTGCAAGGAGAACCTAAAAACAACTGACCATCAATTTGGTTTTAAGCCAGCTCATGGTACTGATATGGCAATATATGCAGTCAAAGAAATTTCAGATTATTACCTTAGAAACAATAGTGCCGTGTATGTTTGTTTTCTGGATGCATCAAAAGCTTTTGATAGAGTGAATCACTGGAAACTCTATGACAAACTTTTAAAGCGCGGAATTGATAAAAGCCTCGTTAAACTTCTAGTTGAATGGTACGGTACTCAGCTTTTTCACGTCAAATGGGGTGGTGTCACAACTGGCGGTTTTAATGTAAGTAACGGCGTGAGGCAGGGAGGTATACTTTCCCCCTTCATGTTCAATGTGTATATAGACTCTCTTTCTTCAGCACTGGATGAAACTGGCGTTGGCTGCCGTTATTTAGGCAGCATGAATCACATTGCTTATGCTGATGATGTCATCCTTCTTTCGCCATCTCACCATGGCTTGCAAGTGCTCTTGAATACTTGCGAACGATTTGCAGAGGAGTATGATATCAAGTACAACACAAAGAAAACTGTATGCTTGATTATGCGTCCAAAGGCTTTGAAAAATCTTAAAACTCCTGAGCTGTCTCTTTGTGGCACAATATTAACCCTCGCCGGCCGAGGGGGGGGGGCGGGTGCCGCCCTCCCATAGGGTTTTTTCGCGATAGCTCCGAACACGCTGGCGATAGAGAGCTGAAACTTGGCATACCTGACCTTTGATCCAAGCCGCATCTTTTGACACCAACCGCATTTTTGGGTCAGGTCAGGTCACTGACCTATGACGTCATAAGTGAACCTCTGCACGGTCTTCAGATGTCGCAACTTCGCAACGCCCTCACTGCCAGAGGAGATGTCACAGGGAAATGAAACTTGCAGGATCTAGTATCCATTATGAGTCCCACAACTTGTATATCTCGGATTTTTCCTAAAGGTCATATGAGGTCAGGTCATTTTCGTGACCTCACCATTATAAGTCAATGGGGAAAAATGAAAACTGCTATTCTGGCGCCGGGAACGATCTCCAACTATCTCAAGCACACAGAATCGTGATTTTATGCACTCCTTGCAAGGTTAGATGCGTCACTTTTGCAATGTTGACCTTGTGTGACGTCATTTATGACGTCATCAAGGTCATATTAGTTTTTCGTCAATAACTCTTGATCAAATTGAGCTAGCGAGTCGGGAAAGCCACCAATGGACTCAGGAAGACCTGCCGAATCGAATGATATGCGACATGACCCCTTCCGACCAACTTCGTGACCTGGGGGTGCTGACCTGACCTTGACCTGAGGTCAACACCCCAAGTTGACCTGACCCGGACAAAAAGTATATCATTCGACGCGCCTGAGCGAGACGAACACGATGCTGCCAAAATCGGCGCTCTGCGGCCGTTTTTTGCGAAGTTATTCACCAAAAACTGAACCGTACCTTGGGGCACTTGACCTGACCTCAGAGGTCACCGGTTGACCTAGGACCTTAAAATCGGGTACCAATCTCTGCGTCTCGTAACGGCGCACACGCTCGTTTTTTCCGCGACGCGCTAGCTCCACCAGGGGCGAAACGGCGAGGGGGGGGGGTCGTACCCGCCCCCCCCCCCCTCGGCCGGCGCGTATGTAGAAAACCAATAGGTCCGGCGAGGGTTAAGAGTTGTAAGTGAGTACAAATATCTTGGTTACTTCATGACTGACAATGTGCGTGATGATCTTGAGATTCAGCAGCAATATCGTATGCTGTGCTGTAGAACCAATTCGCTCATTCGCAAATTTGGCATGTGTACGTATGCTGTGAAAAAGTATTTATTCACGACCTACTGTGCTTCTGTGTACTGTGTTCACTTGTGGCCTGCTTATAGTGCTGCGGTTATAAGAAAATTCAAAGTGTGTCTTAACAATGCTGTCAGAATATTCTTTGGCTACTCCAGGTTCTGTAGCGCTTCGTCTATGCATGTGTGTGAAGGATTAGATAATTTTGACGTGATGTACCGAAAAGCAGCATGGGGTTTCATGCAGCGTTTAGATGCATCCACCAACGCGATCATCAATGTCCTGGTTGACAGTGACATACGCCGGCGATCACCGCTAAGAGCGGCATGGAATGATGCTCTGGGAGTGCCATGAATCTTCATGTTATGTAGCATTGGACTAAGTGTCTGTAAATACACAGTTCTCTCTCTCTCTCTCTCTCCTCTCTCTCTCTCCTCTCTCTCTCTCTCCTCTCTCTCTCTCTCTCTCCTCTCTCTCCTCCTCACCTCTCCTCTCTCTCTCT